>NC_066870.1:28718959-29018959 GCF_022985175.1 Labeo rohita
ATAAAATTTTTTCAATTGGGGTTAATGGGAATAATTGCAAAAACGATTGAATTACTAAATTTTAAATTTTAGTAAAGGGTTTTGCCCTTAAACGTAATTATTTTACCAGGCTTTTTAAAATTTTAAACTTTTTTTTTTAATTAAAACAAACGTTTTTTGGTTTTAAACCAAGGGTAAATCGGGGTTCCAATCAGGCCTGTCCCCTAAAACCGGGAAAAAATCATTGAGCCTTTAGTTTCGGGGTTTCTGCTGGGATTCCCGGCGGGCCCCCGGTGCCCAGCCTGTCCAAATGTCAACAATATTATTTTTTTTTTAAAAAATTAAGTTTTCATTTCCCAAATTTTTTTTTTCTAAATTTTTATGAATTTTTTTTGTTTGAAAATTTTAAAAAAGATTTGGCACCCCCTTATAAATTTTTACATAAAAATTTTGGGTTTCTCCCAAAAGCTATTAAATTTTTTTTTTTTGAACATCAAAATTTTTTTTTTAACGAAGGGTTAATGTTTATTAACTTAAAATTCAGTGTTTTTTGAAAGGGGGGTTTTTTTTATGTGGTTTTCCAAACAATTATAACCTTGAAATTAAAAAGACTAGTAAAGTAACCCTAAAAACCACTAATTTTATTTTATTTTAAAAGTAAATCACTATTTTATTATTTTTTGGAACAAACTTTTTTAACGGCCTTTTGGCCAGCGCCCTCGGTTTCAAAATAGGTTTTAGTGAAAAACACCCGTTTCATTTTCAACACTAAATTAGGTAAAAAATTAAATTAAAAAAATTTCATTTAAACCCCAAGGCGCCTTGGCCTTTTTTTTGGAAAGGGAAACTGGGTAAAATTAAATAACCCTTTTTTAAAAAAAAATTTAAAAAAGTTTGGTTTTAAAAGGGGAGTAACTTGGTTTGTTCCCCAGAACCCTCCCCAAAGTGTAAAAATAAATATTTTATGTTTTTTTAAAATTGAGGCTTATCCCCTTTTTTTAACTTCAGTTGTTTATTATTAGAGTTTTATCAGGGCTGGAGCTAAACTCTGCAGGGACACCGGCCCTCCAGGACCGAGTTTGCCCAGGTCTGGTTTAGTGGATAATAAGTGTCACCACTGATGTTTAAAACACAGAAAATAATGCAGTTTGACAATTTTCAAACAAAGAAACTAGTAAGATGCAAAATAAAAAAATAAAAAAAATTAAAAAAAATAAATAAATAAAAAAAGGTAATACATTTAAGTTACGCCATTTAGGGCAGGCCTGGGCAAACTCGGTCCTGGATGGCCGGTGTCCCGACAAAGTTTAGCTCCAACCCTGATAAAACTCACCTGTTTGTAGCTTTCTAGTAAACCTGAAGACACTGATTAGCTTGTTCAGGTGTGTTTAATCAGGGTTGGAGCTAAACTCTGCAGGGACACCGGCCCTCCAGGACCAAGTTTGTCCAGGCCTGCCCTAAACGGTGTAACTTAAATTTAATTTTTAATTTCCATTTTACTAGATTTTTAATTTGAAAAATCATCAAACAGCGTTATTTACGGTATTTTAAAAAGCAGAAAACGCTGTCAGTTGCGGCGCTCTCTATCCCTTAAACGGCTTAACTTACATTATTTTTTTATTTTGCGTTATTTTTTAAATTGTCAAACTGCGTTATTTACTGTGTTTAAACTGCAGAAAACGCTGTTAGTTGTGGCGCTCATCATCCTCTAAACGGCGTAACTTAAATTAATTTAATGTTTTTTTTTTTTTCTTTTGCATTTTACTAGTTTAGTTGATAATTGTCAAACGGTATTATTTTCTGTGTTTTAAACGTCAGAAAGTGCCGTCAGTTGCGGCACTAATTATCCCCTAAACCAGACCTGGACAAACTCGGTCCTGGAGGGCCGGTGTCCCTGCAGAGTTTAGTTTCAACCCTGATTAAACTCACTTGAACAAGCTAATCAGTGTCTTCAGGTTTACTAGAAAGCTACAAACAGGTGAGTTTTATCAGGGTTGGAGCTAAACTCTGCAGGGACACCGGCCCTCCAGGACCGAGTTTGTCCAGGCCTGCCCTAAACGGCGTATCTTAAATTTTTTCTTTTGCAGTTTACTATTTTCTTTATTTGAAAATTGTCAAACGGCATTATTTTCGGTATTTTAAACGTCACAACGTACCGTCATTTCCAGCACTCATTGTCCCCTAAACGGCGTAACTTAAAATTATTTATACATTTTTTATTTTGCATTTTACTAGTTTCTTTATTTGAAAATTGTCAAACGGCGTTATTTACGGCATTTTAAATGACAGAAAGTGCCGTCAGTTGCGGCACTCATTATCCCCTAAACCAGACCTGGACATACTGACGGTACTTCCTGATGTTTAAAACACCATTAAATAACACTTTTAGGGCAGACCTGGGCAAACTCGGTCCTGGATTTTCCCTGCAGAGTTTAGCTCCAACCCTGATTAAACTCACCTGAACAAGCTAATCAGTGTCTTCAGGTTTACTAGAAAGCTACAAACAGGTGAGCTTCATCAGGGTTGGAGCTAAACTCTGCAGGGACACCGGCCCACCAGGACCGAGTTTGCCCAGGCCTGCCCTAAACGGCGTTATTTACGGCATTTTAAATGTCAGAAAGTGCCGTCAGGGGCCGCACTCATTATCCCCTAAACAGCGTAATTTAAATTATTGTTATTTTATTTTTTTTCATATTATTAGTTTTTTATTTGAAAATTGTCAAACGGCCTTATTTACGGTGCGTTAAACTACAAAAAAATGGCATCATATGCAGTGCTCATTATCCCCTAAACGGCGTAACTTAAATTTATTTATTTTGCATATTACTATTGTTTTTTTTTTTTTTTTTAAATGGCGTAACTTATTTACTTTATTTATCTTTTTTTCTTTTGCATTTTACTAGTTTTTTTTATTGAAAAATTGTCAAACAGCGTTTTTTTTTTTTTTTTTTTTTTTTTTTGGTGTGTGTGTGTTTTAAACATCAGAAAGCATCGTCGGTTTGACATGTCATTATCCCTAAACCAAACCTGGGCAAACTCGGTCCTGGAGGGCCGGTGTCCCTGCAGAGTTTAGCGCCAAACCTGATTAAACTCACCTGAACAAGCTAATCAGTGTCTTCAGGTTTACTAGAAAGCTACAAACAGGTGAGTTTTATCAGGGTTGGAGCTAAACTCTGCAGGGACACCGGCCCTCCAGGACCGAGTTTGCCCAGGTCTGCCCTAAATGGCGTGTTAAATTTATTTTTTTTATTTTGCAAACGTTAGAAAGTGCAGCTGCCGCGCCCATTATCTCCTAAATGGTGTAATTTAAATTCTATTTTTTTTTACATTTATTTTGCATATTACTAGTTTTTTTTATTTGAAAATTGTCAAATGGCGTTATTTTCTGTGTTTTAAACATCAGAAAGCATAGTCAGTGGTGGCACTTATCCACTAAACCAGACCTGGGCAAACTTGGTCCTGGAGGGCCGGTGTCCCTGCAGAGTTTAGCTCCAACCCTGATAAAACTCACCTGAACAAGCTAATCAGTGTCTTCAGGTTTACTAGAAAGCTACAAACAGGTGAGTTTTATCAGGGTTGGAGCTAAACTCTGCAGGGACACCGGCCCTCCAGGACCGAGTTTGCCCAGGTCTGCCCTAAACAGCGTAACTTAAATTTATTACTTTTTTATTTATTTTGCATTTTATTAGTTTTTCTATTGTATACTAGTTTCTTTATTCGCTCGTTATCCCCTAAACCAGACCTGGATTTTAAATGCACTTTCTGACATTTAAAACGCTGTAATAACAGTTTAGGGCAGACCAGCAAACACGGTCCTGGAGGGCCGGTGTCCCTGCAGAGTTTAGCTCCAACCCTGATTAAACTCACCTGAACAAGCTAATCAGTGTCTTCAGGTTTACTAGAAAGCTACAAACAGGTGAGTTTTATCAGGGTTGGAGCTAAACTCTGCAGGGACATTGCCCTCCAGGACCAAATTTGCCCAGGTCTGCCCTAAACTGTGTTTTACGGCATTTTAAATGTCAGAAAGTGCCGTCAGTTGCAGCACTCATTATCCCCTAAATGGCGTAATTTAAATTTTTGTTTTTTATTTATTTATTTTGCATATTACTAGTTTTTTATTTGAAAATTGTCAAATGGCCTTATTTACGGTGCTTTAAACTGCAGAAAACGGCATCATATGCGGCGCTCATTATCCATTTATTTCTTTTGCAAACAGTGTAATTTAAATTATTATTTTTTTACTTTTACATTTTACTAGTTTTTTTATTTTATAATTGTCAAACAGTGACTTTTTTTGTGTTTTAAACATCAGAAAGCGTAGTCAGTGGCGGCATTCATCATCCCCTAAACCAGACCTGATGGCAAACTCGGTCCTGGAGGGACCCGGTGTCCCTGCAGAGTTTAGCTCCAACCCTGATAAAACTCACCTGAACAAGCTAATCAGTGTCTTCAGGTTTACTAGAAAGCTACAAACAGGTGAGTTTTATCAGGGTTGGAGCTAAACTCTGCAGGGACACCGGCCCACCAGGACCGAGTTTGCCCAGGCCTGGCCTAAATGGTGTAACTTAATTTTTTTTAATCTTTTGCAGTTTATTAGTTTCTTTATTTGAAAATTGTTAAACTGTGTTATTTACGGTGTTTTAAACGTCTGAAAGCGCCGTCAGTTGCGGCGCTCATTATCCCATAAATGGTGTAACTTAAATTTTATTATTTTGCATTTTAATAGTTTCTTTATTTGAAAATTGTTAAACGGCCTTACTTAGGGCGTTTTAAACGTCCGAAAGCGGCATCAGTTTTGGCGCTCATTATCCCCTAAATGGCATAAATTAATTTTTTTTTTTATTTTGCATTTTACCATTTTCTTTATTTGAACATTGCCCTAAACGGCATTATTTACGGAGTTTTAAGCAACACAAAGAGTTGTCAGTTGCGGCACTCATTATCCTTTAAATGGCGCTATATACTGTGTTTTAAACAGTAATTTTTTTATTTTGCGTTTTACTATATTTTTTTTTTTTAGCCCCTAAATGGCGAAATTTACGGCATTTTAAATGACAGAAAGCGGCGTCAGTTGCGGCACTCATTATCCCCTAAACGGCACAACTTAAATTAGTTTATTTATTTTGCATATTACTTTGCATTTAAAAAACGTACCTTTTTTTTTTTTTTTTTTTTTTTTTTTTTTTTGCATTTTACTACTTTAAATAACGGTGTTATTTATGGCATTTTAAACGTCAGGAAGCACCATCAGTTGTGGCACTCATTATCTCCTAAATGGCGTAAAGGAAAATCTTGTTTGTTTTTTTTTATTCTCCATATTACTATTTTATTTGACAATTGTCAAACTGCGTTATTTACGGTGTTTTAAACTGCAGTAAACACCGTCAGTTGCGGCGCTCATTATCCCCTAAACTACAAAATTATTTTTGTAGTCAACAATCTCACAAGAAGCTGTCTTTGACACCATCCGTCACCCACCGAGCGATGCCTCACTACTGATCTCTCACTGACAGTGCGAGAATATAGAGCAGCGTCTCGCTATGGTAAGAGTGCTTCAGGTGAACGTTGGGCAGTGAGAGAGTCACACCACCTGATGCCTTGGCTCATTCCCATAGATATGGTGTGATGGGACAGCACTCACCACCCAACGTTATCCACCACCACCATCCAAGACAGCAAACCCATGAGAAGTTAACTACAGAGGCAAATCCATCAATTTTTTAATTTTTTTTAATTTGTTTATTTTCCATATTACTAGATTTTTTTATTTCAAAATTGTCAAACGGCATTATTTACTGTTTTAAACATCAGAAAGCACCGTCAGTTGCGGCACTCATTATCCCCTAAACAGTGTATCTTAAATTTATTTATTTATTTTGCATTTTACTAATTTTTTTTATTTGAAAATTGTCAAACAATGTTATTTACGGTGTTTTAAACTGCAGAAAACGCCATCAGTTGCGGCGCTCATTATCCCCTAAACTACAAAATTATTTTTGTAGTCAACAATCTCACGAGAAGCTGTCTTTGACACCATCCGTCACCCACCGAGCGATGCCTCACTACTGATCTCTCACTGACAGTGCGAGAATATGGAGCAGCGTCTCGCTATGGTAAGAGTGCTTCAGGTGAACATTGGGCGAGTGAGACAGTCACACCACCTGATGCCTTGGCTCATTCCCATAGATATGGTGTGATGGGACAGCACTCACCACCCAACGTTATCCACCACCATCCAAGACAGCAAACCCATGAGAAGTTGACTATATAAAAAAAAAAAAATGGATTTGCCTATTTGTTTATTTTCCATATTACTAGATTTTTTTTATTTCAAAATTGTCAAACGGCATTATTTACTGTGTTTTAAACGTCAGAAAACGTCGTCAGTTCTGCCACTCATCATCCCCTAAACTTAACGTAAATAAAAGTTTGCTTTTTTTTTTTTTTTCTAAATTGTCAAACGGTGTTATTTACTGTGTTTTAAATGTCAGAAAGCGCCGTCAGTTGTGGCACTCGTTATCCCCTAAATGGCGTAACTTAATTTTTTAAATTTTTTATTTTGCATTTTACTTTTTTTTTTTTTTTTTTTTTTTTTTTTTTTTTTTTGAAAATTGTCAAACGTGGTTATTTACTGTGTTTTAAACATCAGAAAGTGCCGTCAGTTTCAGACCTCATTATCCTAAACGGTGTTATTTACTGTTTTAAACGTCAGAAAGCGCCACTCATTATCACCTAAACGGCGTAACTTATTTCATTTTTTTTATTATTTTGAATTTACTAGGTTTATTTTATTTAAAAATTGTCAAACGGCATTATTTACGGCATTTCAAACGGCAGAAAGCGCCGTCACTTGCGGCGCTCATTATCCCCTAAACCAGGCCTGGGCAAACTCGGTCCTGGAGGGCCGGTGTCCCTGCAGAGTTTAGCTCCATCCCTGATAAAACTCACCTGAACAAGCTAATCAGTGTCTTCAGGTTTACTAGAAAGCTACAAACAGGTGAGTTTTATCAGGGTTGGAGCTAAACTCTGCAAGGACACCGGCCCTCCAGGATAGAGTTTGCCCAGGTCTGCCCTAAATGGTGTTATTTATCGCGTTTTAAACGACAGAAAGCGCCGTCAGTTGCGGCACTCTTTATTCCCTAAACGGTGTTACTTAAATTTACTTTTTTATTTTGAATTTCATTAGATTTTTTATTTGAAAACTGTCAAACGGCGTCATTTACGGTGCTTTAAACCTAATTTAGGCCTTCAGGTTAAGTCAGTATTTGGTCATACCTCAATTAAATTGCTGCTACCACTATTAACGTTACTACTTTTGCTGCGGTTGTTGTTGTTGTTGTTGTTGTTTACGGTTTCTCACTCACCACAAGACAGGAGCGGCTGACTCTTCTTTATCCATCAAATCCGCGAATCCGAATCGGTGAGTTGCTGGGCTCTAGTAGACACTCATCGCAATCATTGTGTACTCACGGTAGCAGCCGCATCGCTTAATCGCTCGTTTGCAGTGTTGAATCGGGCGTCTTTCTTCTCTTCTCCATAATCATAGTATAATGTGCGGCGGAGAGGAGATTCTCTCAGTCGGTACCACTTTTGGTCCCATCGACTTCCATTTCGGAAGTCAAACACGTGCAAAAGTTTGGCGTTTTGCTGCATTGCCGCTTTAAAGCTTCGTGAACTCTGAACTCTGCCGATTCGTACCACGTGAAACCGTGTGACCAACAGCAGATCGATACGTCACCGCGTGACCTCAGTGTTAGGAGAAACGAGTCTTTTCGAAGCTTTGCATCAATTGAATCAGTTGCTGCACAAAATGATTCACTAAGCGCTCGAAACACCACACGCTTGTGACGCCTGATGGTCAAACGTGTGTAAATGCGACAAGAAGAAGAATAAGGCTAAACATGCATTAAAACAACTTTTACAAACCCACTGCAAAAGATTTATTTAAAGTATAATACATGAAATGCAATAAAAATAAGAAAGAACCTTTAAATAATAAGTAAATGTGTTTTAAGCATATTTGATATATTTACTATGTCTGTGAAGTATGTATTCGCGGAGTTTCTATAGACCAATTATCTGTTTGTAAACATTCGGGATGCGCGCGCAGCATGGTTGCAGAAAACCCGGGAGAGATCGCCTTTACCGCTAGA
The DNA here is from genome assembly GCF_022985175.1 of Labeo rohita. Lineage (NCBI taxonomy): Eukaryota > Metazoa > Chordata > Actinopteri > Cypriniformes > Cyprinidae > Labeo > Labeo rohita. Next base: position 28,727,092 of record NC_066870.1, read on the forward strand.
GAATTACACGGATAGGGTACAAAATACTTAGATTTAAAAAGACTATGGATTATATTAATTAGATGTCATTTTCAAAATGTTATTCGCATATAAGAGCTTGTCACTCAGCGATAAGCACTGTTATTCAACGAAATTGACGTTAGATAGTGGAATAACCTTACAGATCCGAAACAGGGATGACGTTTTTTCTGTGGGCGGTTCAAGTGGCAGACTATGGAGCCATGGAATAAAAGAATAAAAAAGGTAAATTTGATTTTATATTTTAAAATTCTGAGTTTATATCCCACACTTCTGGCTTTTCTCCCCCACAGAATTTACAAACTCCCTAGTTTTGTTAAATCGAGATATATTATATTATATTAGGAGATATAAACTTGCATTTGTGAGAAAAAAAAAAAGTTAGAATTGTGAGAGAAAATAAATATATATGTATATATGTATATATGTATGTATATATGTGTATATATATATATATATATATATATAAATATATATATATATATATATATATATATATATAATGTAAAAATGTTAATAGTAAAAAGTTTTAATTATATTTCATGCTGTAAATATAGGGCTAATACAGTACATCCCCTATGAACAGCATATGTGAATATTATGTAGACATATTTTTTAAATCAAATTTATGCTTTAAAAGTAATCATAGCAGTTTTCATCCATAGTATGTATGTTTATACGTCTGCGTTTAGCTTCAAAAGGCATCTTTGACTACAGTATTCTATAAAAAATGATTTGCATTCCGACTTTGACATCAAAAGGCACAAAAATATTTTGTTTCTCTTATTTCATGGATTTTACCCGTTTACCTCCACTTGTTACCAGTTTTTCTGCAACCACTATGCGCGCGCAGCTGCACGTGACGTCACTGTGAGGTCTACTCAAAATTGGTCTACTCATTTTTGTGAAGCGCTCCTGTTGAGATGACACCATGTTTGTTTTCTTTATATTCTTTATTTTATAAATAAAAGCACCGTTAATGTTTTGTTGATATTGTAAGTGTACACAAATAAAATTAGACCCAAATTTATAGTTCCGAATTGTGTATTACTCTCACTTTTATGAGCAAAAACGACAGAATATTTTCAATGGTTTCCACTGAAAAAAATACAAGTGATTGCATTAAAAAAGGAAAATATAATCATGTTGCCATTACATAAAAACTGAACCATTTTAATAGCTGAAACCGTAGTATAAGCTGTTTTGGGAGAAGAGGGGACAAAAGACAGGCTCGGGTCGGACTTGGGCCGAGAATTCTGATAAGCTGTCGGAGAAGGGCCGCACTGTCCCTAAACAGTTACATTTGGGTTAAAGGTTCATGAAACCCCAGACTATATGCATGATACAGTACATACTGTATTGTATTTACATAACTGTTGCAATGCTTAATATTTAAAATAACTCAAAATCATGAAAAATCTTCTGGGATTTAAAAAATATTTAAGTATGAGGCAATGCTAACTTTCAAAATTTCTCTTTTTACCATGTTCAAATCCATCCTGTAAAATTCAGCAGATTTTCCCCTAAAATCAAGATAAGAAAATATGTGAAAAGCCACAAAATGCAGCCAGAACCATCCATGGGAAACATTTCTGCGGGTTAATATAAATCGGTCGTAAATTCACTCCAACATAAAGTCATAGCGCATTAACACGTATGCTGAGAGCTTTCAGCAATAAAACACAAAGATAGCTAAAGAAGTATGTAAACGACCTCCTGGCATATATCTAGTTTATGGATTTAATAATTGCCCACAAAGACACACCAGTGATGTAAAAATGAAGGGCATTAACATCAACACACACATTTGGAGGAGGATAATATACAATCACATCATGTTTTGGCCTCTCTGACCATTCCCAAAACCAATGCTCATTTTTCTGGCTCTTTGGACAAGATGGCCCATTCATCAGATGCACCATCTTCCTCCTCCATCACTTCTCCCACCGTGCAAACGCTTCTATGAGTGTGTGTACGAAACACTAACAAAAAAACATTATCAAAATCATCGCTCAAACTGTATTTCATTGTTAACATAGCATTTCTGCCTCTCTCTTTGTCTAAACCGCCCCACGCGGCTTGGGACTCGTTCTTTCTGGCGGTCTTCTCACAAGCTTATGTCTGTGATAAAGCTAAAGGTGACATGATAAGCTGTGCAATCATCTAGGTCTGAGGTGCCCTAATCCCTGCCTAAGCCCTGTCATAAATCCATCTGTTATCTGTGTTACTCCTCTGCTCTTGACACCGAAACACAAAGCGCCCGCGCCGAGAAGCCTCTTGTCAAGATGCATTCTGCCTACAGATTGTGTATGTGTGTGTGTGTGCGTCGAAACTGGCACTTTGATTTATTGTGCCGCTCTGGCCCGTGCTCCTCTGGGCCAGCAGTGTGTGTTTGTTTTCTGTTGCACAGGAGGACAGCGTTGAGCAAATGTTAGCATGCTGCACAGAGCGCTAAAGTGTTTGCATAAGCAACTCTACAGTAGCAGGAACACATAAAGATTGTGTGTGTGTTGACGGGTGCATGTCCTTCATTAAAATTCCAAGAGATTTATTATTGTCATGGTGTATGGAAATTTAAATGGATAGTTCAAGCAAAAATGACAAATCTGTCATAATTTACTCACCCTCAGGTTGTTCTAAAACTGTCTGACAGGAGAAGGTAATGTGAAAAAGTGTTTTTGTCCATCCAGTGAAAGACAACACCGAACCCCATGGATCTTCATGCGATAATGCTTTTTCAAAAAGGGTCAGAAATGAACTTTTCCAGGGGCATTTTTTACATTTGTGAGGGAAATATATTGTCTTTAAAGTCAAATACTTACATTTACCCAATTACTTAATTCAATATTTTAAACTGTTGTCAATAACAAGAGTTTAAAATTGTATGATACATGTAAAAAAAAACAGGAGCTCATAGGACTGCAATATTATGACAAAAATCATTATTGTAGATTAATACTCTTTATTTTTTTAATAATGATTATTAACACTGATATAGAAAATAATAAAAAATGTTTTGTTTTCTTTTGGGCGCATCACATTCTGGCGTCATAGACAAACATGGGTCCAAGACATTAGCCATTACAAGTTATGCAAAAACTCCAGTTATAATCAGTGAAGTTACGAAATTAATCTTTTACTTACATAGTATTTACACTGTGTTGTTTATGAATGAGGGAATTCGCGTTCGTGCGCACTCATCAACAGCTCCGTGGTTTTTAGCGCTGATGAAATATCTAAGCGCATCTGATTGGCCAATGCTTTCCTAAGTTCAACAGAAACGCGTTTGATTGGTTAAAAGGGTTTAACGCTCCACATAGGAGCGCGGAAAAAAATCTGATGCAGTGTGAGCGAAATGTATTTCCACGAATTGACACTTTTCATTTATTTTCACATTTAATTTTGATCGCGACAGCCGTAATAGGTTGTTGTTGTTGCCCCTTTGACTTGAATTTATAGAGCATTTTTGTTCATTTCGGTGTCGTTTTTGCCACAAGCCCTTGTTAATTTCCAACCCTGATTTCCAGCATCATAAATCTAGCAACTTTTTTTAATTAATGTTGATTTATAATACTATACTTTGTTATATTACTGTGGCATTAAATTACAGAAAACTAGTTAAATCTGCAGTGTGAGTGTTTCTAATACAACGCCTGAGGGAGTGACGGCAAATTTGACATCTTTCTCTTATAACCAATGTAATCAATCATTCTCTTTTCTCTCGTTTTTTTTAGTCCTAAATGTGCTATTTCATATTTTCTTGCAAAACGGAAGCAAATGGGAATGCAAAAATTACATTTGTTGTGGTTTCTGTTTACCATATAGAAGTTTTTCCATCTATCATTTCCTCTTCTGAGAACCTCAGTAATGTGGAAAAGTGTGAAAAGTAAAAATTCTTAAGATATTAAGTCATAAAAAAAGTGTGATAAAGTCATAGATTTAAAAAAAAAATGTGCGATTTTATGTTATAATTATGACTTTCATTGTATGGACAATTGTATGGATTTATTTTTTTAAACTATCCCTTTAACCTCATTCTTAAAGGAGAAGCTCACTTCCAGAACAAAAATTGACAGATAATTTACTCACCCCCTTGTCATCCAAGACATTCATGTCTTTCTTTCTTCAGTCGTAAAGAAATTATGTTTCTTCAGGAAAGCATTTTAGGAATTATCTCTATATAGTGGACTTCTATGGTGCCTGCAAGTTTGAACGTCCAAAATGTAGTTTAAATGCAGCTTCAAAAGACTCTAAACGATCCCAGCTGAGGAATAAGGGTCTTATCTAGCAAAACAATTGGTTATTTTCTAAAATAAATGTACAATTTACAACTGTACAATGTACAACTTTTTAACCTTAAATGCTCATCTTGTCTAGCTCTGCGATGCGCATGTGTACTCTGTGTAATCCGGGTCAACACAGTTAGGGTACTCCCGTCTCATTTTCTCCTCCAACTTCAAAATAGTCCAACATCTCTGCAGAAGTACCAACCCAGCGTTTACAAAATGAACGTGCAAACAAGGTCAAACACCCTTTACAAAAAAGGTAAAACAGCAATGTAGGATGATTTTGAAGTTGGAGGAGAAACTAAGATGGGAGTTTTTTGACCTACCTTTAACCTTAAAATATGATTGTCAAACTGTAAAATCAGAAATTGAAAGGCTGATGAAAACATCATGTGACTGTGACACAGAGTAGTCTGCATTAGAAAAAGTGCACATTAAAGAAAACAGCAGCTGCTTAAAAGGTAGGCAGAAACTCATGAGCACTCTTATGAAACCTAAAATGACAAATGGGACACCCTGTGGTCTTAAATACAACAAGTTTGCCATTTGGTACAGGGCCTGTTAGTTCCAATTCAGATACACAAACCTGCTCACTCTCCAGTCTTTTATATTCATTGCGAATGCAGGACTGCAAAGGACTCCGAAACTTTTATACTGACACTTTTATAGAGTTAGTACTGTGCTGTCTCTGGCACGGGGCCCTCCCTGCAGGAAGTGGGGCCTTAAATAATCATTCATTCTTTTCTGTGTCCTTTACATCCTTCATAGCTGTCATCCCACCAGCTTTATTGGACGGAATTTATCACAAACTACAAAAATCTCCCCTAGAATGAGAAATATTTGATTACTTTAAAGTTGGAGCTTGGCCCACATTTGAGAGAGAGGAGGGGGTATATGTTGTGTCACTGACAGCGGTATGCCAGCTGTGATATTCATCCACAGATTTATGGCTCTGTGTCCACTCCGTCTGTCCTCTGTGACAAATCTCCTACTTAAGCAGACAGTTTTTTGGCCAATGCCTTTGAGGTGATTTTAATGTTAAAAGCATTTTCGTTTTTCACGAGATGACAAAACTGAACAAATGCCACCAGGAAATGACTAAAACAGCTTTACTCAGCCTGGTAAAAAATGGTATTCAAGTAAACAGAATACTGAACTTTTTCTGAAAACAGCAACAATCGTTTTAGTGAAATCCTCAATCTTATTTCAAAGCAAGACAGGAAAAAACAAAACAAACCAATCTCCATATCCTCTGGCGCCCCCTGAAGGGAAATAAAGACATTTTAAATTACTCCAATACAATGAGAATCTGGAGTTTATAATTAAAAAAAACAAACAAAAAAAAAAAACAAACTTATATTACATTGTATTCTTCTTTACATTGTAAATTGTAACTGTAAAATACTGTAAATGCCTGGTTATGAGACAATTTTATGTCCACATGTTCAACTTTTTATATATATACGTAAGCCCATTTCTGCCACATGCTATAATATATATATATATATATATATATATATATATATTATAATATAATATAATGTATACACATATAAACAATGCTTTGGTAAATGATAATTAAGCTATATCTATCAGATAAGCCAAAATTATAACATTCCAGGTCAAAATTATGACAAAAACATCACCTTATGAGTTTTTAATGCCATAATTATGGCTTTTATTTAATATTCTTGTAGTATTTGTATACTTATGTCATACAAATAATGATTTTGCCTACCATAGTTATACAGTATATATATATATATATATATATATATATATATAATAAGAAATATATATATGTATCATTTTGGTACTGGTCAGATGAATACATTTTATTATCTTACCATTGTCCCAATCAAAAATAATTTTAGGGTAATAATTTTACCCTTAAAAAAACTAGTAATTACAATTTTAGAACATTTATAATCTAAAAGAGTAAAGCTAACCATTTCAGTAATTATTCTGATTAATTTTAGTTTATTTATATATTCTTCTGAAAAGTGTTGGGAAAAAACCCCAAATATATTTGTTTCAGCTGAACAGAAACAGAATTATCTAGTTTCACTGACAAAGAAATATAACTTTCAGTCTAGATAAAAATGTATGCAAATCATCCGTCTATATAAAAGAAAAAAAGCAATATGAGGAGGGAAAAAACTGATGCAGATGTGCCTTTTAAAAATAATGAAATAAATCAACAGCCAAGATATATGGCTGTCTCCCCTCTGACCTCAAGGTCAAACTAGGTCAAATGCTTACTAGTGATTGCACCCTTAATTTCACAGGCGTTTCCAATCAACGTATGCAAGGTGTAGCCTGAGCGTATTCACTTTGACAGGTGATCTATCGGTCTGTCTTCAGGCTTCAGAGGACCCAGGTGTAACATTTACCCCATGCATTTTAATCTCAGAATCAAATATTTATCATCGGAGAGCAATGAATGAGCGAGCTGGTGACCTGACGTGTCTTCTATCGGTTTCTCTCACTCTCTGTCTCTCCAGATTCATCATTTGAGGTATTAATTTGTTAACCTCCCACTGGGTCATTATAAAGGAATCAAAATGAGAGAAGCTTACAACCACCCACATACGGTAATTATTCAGACTGAGAGCAAACATGTGAAAAGATTGAAGTGCACGAGCAGAAAGTCCCACTCGCTCTGGCACAGACGAGAGGAGGCGTACAATATGATTCACGTGTGTTGCAGAGCAGAGTGCGGGGGAGAGCAGAGACAGAGACAGAAAGAAAGGTCTCAATAAAAAGAGAAAAGTACAGAGATATTGAGAAGGAGAGTGGGGTGTCGCAGCGTTGATTAATTCAGCTGTGCTGTACGTATACAGACAGAGCCAGACTGCTGTTTAGACAGTGGGGAATGAATGTGTTTACTCAGCATCACACTAATGCAGCACACCTTAACATTCAGTGGACATCAACATCATTTTCACACACATTTATCAAGTCACCGCCTGTGAATGTTTGTGTAGTAAAGTTAAACCTTATCTATAAAATGATCTATCTATCTATCTGTCTGTCTGCCCAACTACCTACCCATCTAACCATTTATCTATCCATCTAACTGATTATCTACCCATCTGTTTGTCTAACTACCTACCTAACCATTTATCTACCCATCAAAACATGTATCTACCAATCTACTCATATAACTATTTATCTACCCATCTTTCTATCTACCCACCTACCTATCCAACTATGTCACATTTATCTACCCATCTATCTACCTACCATCCATCCATCCCATTTATCTGTCTATCTACGCATATGACTGTACACATATACACATATCTATCTACCTACCATCTATCCATGTTTATGTTTGTCAGTCTACCCAGCTACCTAACCATTTATCTACCCATCTACCCATATAACCGTTTATCTACCATCTAACCATTTATCTACCCACCTACCTAACCATTTATCTACCAATCTACCAATATAACAGATTATCTACCCTTTGAACCATTTATCTACCCATCTATCTACCTAACATCCACCTGTTTGTCTGTCTACACATCTACCTAATAATTTATCTAGCCATATAACTGTTTAACTTTATCGATCTATCTATCTATCTATCTATCTATCTATCTATCTATCTATCTATCTATCTAATCTCTGTCTGCCCACCTACCTAACATTTATCTACCCATATAACCATTACCATCTACCATCTAACATTTATCTACCCATCTACCCATATAACCGTTTATCTACCCACCTACCTAACCATTTATCTACCCATCTATCTTTATCCATTCATCTATGTTTGTCTGTCAACCCATCTCCCTAACCAGGTATCTACCATCTATCCATATAACAGTTTATCTACCAATCTACCCATATAACTGTTTATCTATCTACCTACCTAACCATTTATCTACCTACCATCCATCTTCCCATGTCTGTATGTTTGTCTGTCTACCCTTCTACTTAACAATTTTTCTAGCCATGTATAGAAGATACCATCCATCCATCTGTATTTTTCTCTACGCCATCTACCCACCTACCTAACCATTTATCTATTCCTCCACCCATAAAACCATTTATTAATCCATCTAACCATTTAGCTACCCATCTGTCTACCTACCCATCCATCCATCTATGTCTGTATGTCCGTCTACCCATCTACCCACCTACCTAACCATCTATTTACCTACCCATCCATCCATGAAAACATCTTACTAAGTACAGAATACTAACAAAGAAGATCACTTTGTCATGCTGTTGAGAGTGCAGTTAGGGACTATATGACAAAATACAGAAAAAATGCCACAGGGTTGCTTGGATATTAAGCCTGGTTGCAATTTCTTGGAAATACAGTATAAATGATTTATTAGTCGACAGAAATAGAGCTTACTCATAACAGACAGCTTGCACCTTGCATGAGATGTTTTTTTCTAAATTTACACATTCATTGTCTCACAATTTTATCAGATATGCAGCATTTAGACAGAAATGCATCCTGAGGCAGTTTCACATGACAAAACGTCTATCTATTTTACAATTAACAGTGTGTTTCACTCAAAGACACACATCCTAGCAAGATCAACTAAATATATGATCTTTACATTAACACTCCCCCTTGACGGTTAGATTCCTGTATTGAGATGTTTTCTAGGTCACGGAAGCTGTGCATGTTAATTTGTTCTTTTGCTCAGAGGGGAAAATTGTCATTCTCACCACTAAATGGGTCATGGTAAAGAGGTAGCTAATCCTCACACTGCACAATAAACAACTTCCCCTATAAACATATTTGGTAGCTCGAGATAAGACACAAATTGATGTCAACCATCTCAAATAGTCTGAATCACACCTGTAATCATGTAATACCATCAGATAAAGCATTTAATCTCAAATATCTGAACAAATGATTTAAAATAGATGGCACATGGTGACATGCACCAGTTTACAAATATTAGTCACAGAAGGGACAAAAGTATGAATAGCATAGCAAAGAAGCAAAGGGTAGAACAGAAAAGAGCTACACTCTGATCTTTCGGAGTGTTTTTTTTTTTTTTATAGACTTCATTCTGTATTACACCCAGAATGTTGATTTACGTCATTCGCAACAACGTCAGTTATACTGACGTTGTTGCGAAATGGCGAAATGTACACAAAGATGTATACAAATACTAGCATATGCACAACTTCTCACATAGGAGGTGTGAAATTGCTCAAGATGCTAAAGGAAACAGTGTTAGATCACTCTGCACCATGTGGTTGGGACTTGCCTTGTAAGCATTGTAATATTGGTAATATTGGTTTTCCTGTCCTCTTTTTCCATGGTTACTGTCCTCATTCGAAGGCTGCATCTGATTTGTGAATCTATGATACATGTGCATTTGATCTTATCGCTCGCTAGTATATAAGGCCCTGCCCTGCCATTGCAAACATCTCTGTCTGAAACGCGGTCCATTATGTCTCTGGTCACCATCACTCTCATCAGCAGCATTCTTTTGAGCGTGTTTCCTCACACTCCAACAGCATGTAAGTTACTTACGGACATCTTACTGTGTTTTTGTAATTTCTGGGAATTTAGCTGAATTTTTTCTGTCATTTTAATGGGTACTATGTAGTAAATGCAATTAACTGAGCTGGTTTATGTGGGTCTATGATTATGATTGTAAGAAAGATGTTGTTTGTGATGTCAGATGGACCGCTGAACTATGCCTGTTGTGTGAAATATACTCGAAATCCTCTGCCCTTTGGAGCAATCACTGGCTTCGTGGAGCAGAAGTCCACCGAGGTGTGCCGCATAAGCGCCATCATGTGAGTCACTGTAATCTGACCGCAGGAATGAGTCAGGGTTCACACATGTACCCACACAATGTGGTTACACCAAAATAGACACATTTAACCATACATTTAAATATGAGGGCGCACAGCCGACACAAAAAAAATCCCACAGCATTAACACAGGACATACAGTGGGATACAAAAGTCCGATGCAACATTATGATGCAAATATGTGACTTCATCTAATAATAATATAACACTACAATAGTAAATATTATAGTATAGCTATAATAAACTAAAAAATTAAATACTATTATAATTTAATTATCGTCAAGTTTTATGCAAACTTGTAAAGTTCATGCGGTTCAGGGACTACTGCCATTAAAGCAAATATGGGAATTTTAAATTCATGTTAATTTTAACAAACAAAAATAACATTTTTTACTCAAATTCCGTTGAGAATTTGCAATGAAAAATAAACATAAATAATTAAAAACATTAAATAAACATTATATATTACACTACTGTACAAATGGTCAGGCTTGATAGGTCTCTTATGCTCACCAAGGCTGCACTTAAGTGAAGAAAAAATACAATAAAACAGTTATATTGTGAAATATTACAATTTAAAATACATGTTTTCTATTTAAACATATTATACAATTATACAATTTATTGCTGTAAAGGCAAATTTGCATTTTCAGCAGCTATTATTCCAGTTTTCACCATCATATTCTTCAGATAATTCTATTATTACTGTCACTCATGTTAAAAATAAACAAAAGTTTAAAATAAGAGCATATATTTTATATATATATATATATATATATATATCTTATTCTTTCATTTTGATCACTCTAATGCATCCTCGCTGAATAAAAGTATTAATTTCTTCTTCTTCTTTTTTAAAATCGTACTTATCCCATACTTTTGAATAGCAGTGTGTATTATATAATCAGTATTTTGGTTATAAATTATAAATCAGACTTTTGCTCCCCACTATATTCATACCTATGAAGAGACAACTGCCTGTGACGTCCAATAATAATCACAATAAGCAGTCTTAAGAAGAAAGTTTGGCATCCCTTCTTTCTAAAAGTGCTCTTTCTCTTCAAGCTTTCTCACCAAGAACAACAAGAAGGTATGTGCGACCATTAAGGATAAGTGGGTGAGAGACGCGCTTGCACGTCTGAGGTAAGAAAAACAAAGTGTGCGATACCTCAAATTTGCGGCATTCGTAGTATGGCGACATTCAAGCTAACATTGAGCCGTAAATAATAATGACAAATTGGAATTCTTATTATTTCTTCTTTTGTGATGGCCAAAATAAAAAAATGACTTGGATTTATATTTTCTTCGTAGGTCCAAAATAACGAAATTGACGGAACAGGAAAATCTGCGTCTCACCACTGCTGGACTGGCCACCAAAAGCCCATAAAGCTCTTTTAAATAATGTGGCATTAAACATAACAGATTTTATTAATTACTGATGATTATCCTCATACGTAATGCTTTAATTTCTATTCTAACTATATATCCTTAAGAATAAAAAAAAAAAAAAACTGTTTTCTACTATGTTTTCTACATACCTATATTTTTCTACTTTTATGTATTATTACCTAAAAGTATAACTCAGTCTGAGATGCTGTACATGTTTGTCTTAAACAGCAATAATGATAAAACATTAAAACTGAAATAAAACACTCATTTTCTGGTTTGCTACTTACTGTAAAAGACAAGTTGGGAGAGAACAATTAACAGAACCATGCAGATAAATAGAACCACAGTTAAAAGTCATTACTTTACAAAAGGATCACTCTGTACTTTAGAACAAACCATAGCATATCTGTGAAAATGTGGACGCTTCTGATAAATCTGAGACTAAATTCATAATCTCATCTCTGTCCTGCTCAATCCCGGGAGGCCTGGGTACAGGTGTCCCAATGTTAATATTGTTCATCAGCTAAAAGAAAGAGACAGCAAGTGAAAAATTTATGAAGCAGACATCTTATATTCTCCTAACTTTCGATTTGCTCTTGGTGAGAAAAACAGACTTGCATGATAAAAGATTCAACAAAATTTCATAATGAAAAAGATGTCCTTCAAGGTATTGTTTCAGTTCTAACCTGAAGATACTCCTCAAAGTTGATGGCGTTGTACTGACGAGTGTCTACACTTTCAAACATCGCTCTGCGCTGCTCAGGAGAAGTGGTATCCTGAAAGACGTCAAGCATCTCATTGCTGTTCCAAAGTGCATGATGAGACAGTAAAGAAAAAAAGAAAAAAGAGTGAGAGAGGTTATTAATATTTACTGTAATTAATTAATCTGGGCTATTAGTGATTTGTGTGGAATTAAATCTTTTGATATTAGAAAGTGCTGCCACCTAGAGCTGAAATCATTGCTGTTAGAGATTTATTTGACAGATATACAGTACTGTGCAAAAGTCTTAGGCCACTAGTATTTTCATCAGCTAAAAATGGTTTAAAGTCAGTTAAAGTCAGTCTGTTGCTGTAGTGTGTCAGTAAGAAATATCAGTTTACATTTCTAAACATTCATTTTGCCATTAATTATAATAATCCAGTGAGATTTTTGAATGGAGCACAGGCTGTTGTCAGACTCGTTGTGCAAACAGAGATCTGATCTCTCCATCATTCAATCCAGTCTGTCTTAAGAAACAGAAAAAACAGAGACAGACTAAATCCAGAAGAACTGTGGCAACATCTCCAAGATGCTTTAAGAGACCTATACCTATAAAGCTACAGTACTATTAACATTTTTAGGCAGTCAGGCACATAAAATGAGGATGCTGTCAAAAACAATGTCATAAATAGATTTTCTTTATCAATGAACTTCTATTAACTAAAATAAATCAGCATTTGATGTGCATTTGATGTGAGTTTTTCAGGTAGCTTTGCAGGTAGGTTACTTAAAACATCTTGGAGATGTTGAAACAGTTCTTCTGGATTTAGTCAGTTTAGTTTCAGTTATTCTGTTTCTTCATGTCATTCCAGAGACAGACTGGATGATGGTGCGATCAGATGTCTGTGTGGAGCACTGGCTGTTGTCAGATTGCCTGTGCAAACAAAAATCTCACTAGATTATTACAATTAATGGCAAACGGAATGTTTGGAAATGTAAACAGATGTTTCCTACTGACACACTACAGCAAAAGATAGAAATAACTTACTTTAAACCATTTTAGCTGGTGAAAATACTAGTGGCCTAAGACTTTTGCACAGTACTGTATATCTAGGTTGACCTTTAAAAAAAATGCATTGGTGGGAAACTTACAAGGTAGTGAAGTGAAGAAGATAGCCTTGATCTCTGACAAAAACCTCAAACTGATTTCTCAGGTTTAAGATGTCTTTAGATGTCCACTGAGGGTATTTCTCCTTCAGCTTTTCAACCACTTCACTCCAGTGACATCTATATTCTGAACATCATGTGGTTTAAAAAAAAAAGTGGACCATGTGGATCAACACTTACATGAGATTCAAGACATACTTTGTTTTTCTGCAACAAACATTGTACGATAAAATAGAAAGTGCTGCTTTTAGTTAACTGTTGGCAAACTACTAAATGTCCCTCATGTTTAAAAAATTGTAATAGTCATACCATAAAACATGGCCGCTTCCTTTTTGGCGCGCATATTCTGCCGATGCGTGACTTTACATAACGTCACATTAATTGAATTACATTCAGCATAAACATCGTCTTTATCAGCTGTAATATCAATAAGATCAACTCGTAAGTCATCAGATGTTATATCCCAAACAAATACGCCCTTACAGTACACTTACTCTAGCTTTACACTATAAGAAAAGTAAGAAAAACATCACAGTAGGGTAAAAGCGTCATCTTAAATTATACATATATGAATAAGTAAACTAAATATTTACAACAGTTACAACGGGGAAAAAAAAAAAAAAAAACGAGTTCCGGTCTGTCCAATAACAGGGTATTAAACTTGAGTACCAACGGTTAATTCAGTAACTATCTCCTGTCACTGACCATCTATAAGCGCTGCATCGGGAAGATCGAATATATCAGGCGGTTTCGCCAACGGAAAAGCAAGAAATGACCCCATTCTCAGCTGTTTGTGGACAGACTGTCAAAACGTTTGATGTTTGTTTGATCTGAGAAACCACAGCGAATGAACACACTACGCGTACATCTGAAAGAACATCGCGTCCAAGTAACTGCTCGCCCACGTCAAATACGTGACCACGTGACGATAATGAGAAGCGATTACAGTGCTCTGATGAACTGTACATGTAAATTACTGCGTTAAGGTAATAATTATAATGACTCATTGACGAAAGTTCATCCTTAGAAATGACAAACAAAGCTGTGTGAAATGTGAAGGGAGAAACAGAAACTGGTCCTTTGCTGGTTAATGTGACCAGCAACATGACCAGCATAAACCAGCAAAGGACCAGCATAAACCAGCTAAGGACCAGCTTAAACCAGCATCAAAACATACCTAACCAGCATCCTAGCATCAAAACATACCTATTAGCATATGCTGTTTTTTTCACCAGGGTAGCTAGATAGATAGATAGATAGTGTAAATTAAATACATCAGCATACACATAATTTAATACCAGATCTCAGTGTTACAAATGAACTAAAACATCTTCAATAACTAGACCACCTAAAACCACAGAGCAAGTAAATATTTTTTTTTTTATTAAAAAAAAAAAAAAAAAAAAAAAAAAAAAAAAGTAGTACTTCTTTTTGTAACCACATCCCGCATGAACACAAAGCAAATATCTCTCTTCACATCAGAGCTTCAGTGGTAAACAGATTTCCAAAAATGAAACCAAACATCGCGTCTCACTACAGCCGTTTCTCAAACGGAAGGCTGCATTCTCCGGAGTTCGTATTTGTAGGCTGCATACGTTATAAAGAAGATCTTATTTTATAATATTAACAGTTATAAATTTGACCATTATTCTTAGTGAAGCATAAATTGTTGTGATATACTTATGACTCGCAAATGTAATACTCAGTTAACTAAAATAAACTAGAATTGATGACGCATGCAGTCTGCAAATGCGACCTCCGGAGGATGCAGCCTTCCGTTTGAGAAACAACCACCAACTCATAAGGTCAACCTGGCAAATATCAATTATTTTTGTAGCCGGATTCCTTTATAAGCAGCAAAGATGAGATTGTTAAAGCAGATTGATTGTTTTTACCTGCTCAGCAGGATGGTATCAGAGTATTTAAACAATGCAGCTTTGAATTGTAGGCCTACCTATTGGTTATGCCAAAAATCAGCTGATTGCTGAGCTTGATTCACGTGACCTGAACTGTTTTATTTCATGCATAAAGAGTTGTGCTGCTCTGACAAGCAACACAGACAAATGCATTTTACTGTACTTAATATTTTCTGTATTAAAGGATATTATAAAATAAGTGTTAAAGAACGGTAAAGCATCACTTTAATCTAGTTTAATCGAGTTAATACAGAGAATATTACAATATCTTTATCACAAATCATATAAGGATACTTTAGATATATTTACCTAGTATTTGACCCAATAAGTAATGCAAGGAATGCCAGTGAAAGACTCATCACCTTTAGGTCATTATCTTTATTTGAGCAGCATTCTTCTTTGCACAAATTTGTGTACAAATTTCATTGCGTAATAGATTGTAACAAAGAGGAACTGAAGTTTTGTCCGTTCATACAGTATAATAAATGGCTTTCATTATTCATTAAGTTATTCCAGCTCCAAATTTTTGGAAAGCCAAATAAATATTGATGAATAAATACATCTGTTCATGCATTCTTATACAATGATAAATTACATTGCAATAAATAAAACTGAGATTACTTTAAAAATGAATCAAACGTATTTTTGCAGTCTAAGCTGATGTAGAGTTGTATGGGGAAGAGGCTGTAGAGAGAGGTGTAGAGTCGGTGCTGTTCTTCTTCATCTCCCAACTGAGGAAAAGATAAACAAATTGGCATTTTTGTATTTAAAAATTTCAGTTCTTCCTGCAGACTTTATGTTGTCAATTTTAATGTTTTATGTCAGTTATACTCTTGCATCAGTGTACGTTCATCAGTGACTTACGCTTGAAGTTGAATTTTTTTGAACTCCTGGATTTTTTGCCTCACCCAGCTCTCCTTCCAGTGGCTGCATCTCTGGCCCTCAGCTGTGAAGAAACTGTTTGGCAAGAAAGTTAGAAATTACATATTTTTAAAAAGGGCAGTGCTATAAAGACAGCAGAATACTTACATGACTGCATCGACACAAGGAGGATTTCTTTTCTGAAGTCTGAATCCTGTTATAGGTAACATGATTTCCTTGGTGGAGACGGTTGTGCAACATTCAAGATGCTTGGTTTGTCCATCTGATTAATAGAGAAGTTTAATTAGATGCTTTTTAAATCAGAAAAATTTCTGCAGTAAAAGAAATGAAGATACTTACTCGTCCCCATGATCATCACTGACATAATGACGGTGATGGCAGCTAGAGTGATCATCATTTTCTGGTTGAGCTGCATGTTGAGTTCTTTGCTGAGGTCCTGGATCTTCAGAATCTTCTGTCAATGCAGAGTTAGAGATGCTCACTGACACCTCACAAACACCGGCCCTTTTTATATCATCAAAAAGAGGATCTAGCTGTCAAATTCACCACAGGAATTGCATACATCTTCATGACGCTTTCTGGAGAAACACCCTCCCTCAGTTGTGCTTACTTAGCGCTTTTATTCCGGATATTTGATGGTGCAATTGTTTGCTTAAGAAACAGATTAAAGGAACGACCTTAAGTCAGTGATGCAGTCATTTTTCCAGAGAAAAGATAGTTTGAGGATGTGCTTTGGTCATGTGAAAACGGACTTCATTAAGGACAGTGAATCATGGATATTGCAAGTTGTGTAGTCACCAAATGCAGTGAGGAGCAAAGGGTGTGAGGAGAGCTCATCTCAAATAAGAAGAACAAATTGGATTATGTATCTTTATTTCAGTGAAATTATCAAAGAGGCATCCTTACTCTAGTTACGCTTTTGTTTTCATATTTTCTAAACAATGCTACCTGGATTTTATTGTCTTTCCAGGTCTGAAAATAAATAAATATACACTGTATTACACCTCAAAATGGTTGGAATAAACTATACATTTCTAAACTGCACCACAAAGCTTTGCAGATAACTGGCTTTAAATGATCTGATTGCTATTAGTTAATGAGGACTATTCTGTACCACTCATTTAGAACTGGGGTTTTAATCTTATAAACTCAGTTTGAGATTATGAATTTTGAAATATGAGCATAACTATACAGATATAAATGAATGAAGTAAATCTTAGGGCCTTTATGTCACTGCTGGATCTTTATGATCCTTATTTTTAGGTTGTTTGGGTACGATATATCTAATTTTGCTATTGTGTGAGAAACATCAATATATAGCCTATATTTTTATGTGGCTGGTCAAATACACTACCACTCAAAAGTTTTTGAACAGTAAAACTGTTAATGTTTTTAAAAAAGTTTCTTATTGTGAAATATTCTGGCAATTTAAAATAACTGCTTTCTATTTGAATATGTTTTAAAATGTAATTCATTCCTGTGATCAAAGCTCCAGTCATTACTCCAGTCTTCAGAAATAATTTTAATATGCAGATTTGCTGTTAAAGAAACATTATTATTAATATTTAAAGATATAAAGATCCAAAGATTAGCATTTATCTGAAATAAAAGTAACATTAGACACTACCATTCAAAAGCTTTAAAATTTATCAAAAGTTATGGTATAAATGTTTTTGAGCAGCAAATCAGAATATTAGAATGATTTCTGTGAAAGAAAAAATCATTTTACTCATCTATGTGCTTATGGAATATTGTGTAATGGTCTGCTTTATTTAAACCTGCTATAAGAATGACATAAGAGAAGGGTGTTAGGGCCCTAAATATAAAGATTTGATTCTTGGGAGTATGACGTAGCGGAATGTATTTATCTGACTCTTACTATGTGTGGAAAGTTACCAGTTAGGAGATGTAACCTTGAAGGCTAGGGAAGAGATATAAGTTGGAGTGAGCCCTCCCTTCTTGATCGCACTCTGCAGTAACCTGTGTTTCTGTATGACTGTCTGACCTTCTTTGCAAAGAATAAATTTATAAAAGACATTTGACTGAGTTTGTCTCTTACTTTGGTGAGAGTTGGTTTGATTTTGCCACAACATTTCTGAAGGATCATGTAACTGGAGTAATGATGATAAAAAATCAGCTTTGAAATCACAGGAATAAATAACATTTTAAAATATATTCAAATAGAAAACAGTTCTTTTAAACAGTACACATATTTTAAAAAATGACTTTGGATCAAATAAATGCAGGCTTGGTGAGCAGAAGAGTCTTTCTTTTAAAAACATTAAAAATCTTACAGGTCAAAAACTTTTGACTGGTAGTGTATTAATGATATGCAGTTCAGTAGCTCTGTAAGAAATAAATAGCTTTAGATATTCCTGTATCAGTTCATTAAAGTGGAGATGACCTTCAAGGTTGTGTTATTAAAAAAATCTGAAAATAGTCCTGAAAGTTGCTAGCATACCAATGAGTGTCACTGTCAAACATGCTCTGTGCTGCTCGGGAGAAGCATTATCCTGAGCGAGGTTAAGCGCCTCATTACTGAGTTTTACAGGATGAGTATTAAAGTAAAAGAGAGGCTATATAAGTTTGATGTATTAAGCAGATTTTTTAGTCACTAGATGAGAATGACAGCCTGTAATAATAGAGAGAGTGCTGCCACCTAGAGGTGAAGCAGATAAAACACACAAGAAAGCCTTTAACTTTTCAACTGTGCCAGTTTTGTGCATAATCTGAAGATGTCATCAAAATGTAGAGCAATATCTCTAGTTTGTTGCTGATGTTTTATATAATAATGAGACTACAGTTTTTTTGTAGTTATGTAAAAGTCAGACATTTAAACTTGGTCTATTCATATCTGAAGCACATCTCTGCTAGACCATGTGGAAACGAAACCTCGGGTTAACGTCATATAATGTGAGTCTGTAATGTGCAAATCTTCAACATCAGACTTGAAATTGCAAAACCACAAGCATGGGACCTTTGTTGACTTTCCTTGCTTTTTGTATTCAGTTATTTATTTGTTTATTTAGTGAGCCCATTTGGGGAATGCAAGTTTGAGTCTAGCTTATCCTGATCACTCATCAGTGTAACGACAAGCACAAATTCAGCTTTATTCACCTCTTTATTTGAGCACAATTTGTCTTCTGCTATAAATTTACATTGTAACAAATAGGACCATATATTGTAACCAGTACATATAATAATGGCTTTCATTAGTAAAATTTGAAAATAAATATCGATGAATAAATTAATCAAGTCTTTATCCAATAACTTACATTACAATAAATAACAACACAGAATTTTTAAACAAGTTAATCATTTCAGCAGAACCTATGATGATCAGTCCAAGCATCTTTAGAGTTTTTTAGGGGATGAGGTAGAGGGAGGTACAGAGACAGTGCTGTTCATCTTCTCCCATCTAAGAAAAAGAGAACAAAAGAGCATTATTATATTGAAAAAAAAAAAAAAATTTTATCTAAAACTCTTTGCACTGTAATTTTCAGTCTTACCCTTGAAGTTTTGTGAGCTCCTGGAGTTTCTGCCTCACCCAGCCCCGCCTCCAGTGGCTGCATCTCGGACCCTCAGTTGTGAAGAAACTGTTTGTCAGGAACGGTAGAGAGATTTAGCAACATTTTTGAAAAAGACAAAACGCACTGTAAAAAACAGTTTTGAGTCAACTTAAAATAATTTGTTACCCTGCTGCCTTAAAATTTTAAGTTCAGTCAACTCAAAAGAGTTTAGTCAACTTGAAATGTTAAGTTTTACTAAGTGACAACTTAGATATTTGAGTTGATTTAACTTACAATTTTAAGTTTAACAGAACAATATTTTAGTTTAGTCGACTCGAATATCTAAGTTGTCACTTAGTACAACTTAACATTTGAAGTTGACTGAACTTATTTGAGTTGACTGAACTTAAAATGTTAAGGCAGCGTTTTTTTTTTTGTTTGTTTTTTACTATTATTTATCTAACCGGTAATACTTACATGACTGCTTTGACACAAGGAGGATTTCTTTTCTGAAGTTTGAATCCTGTTATAGGTAACGTGATTTCCTTGTTGGAGACGGTTGTGCAGCATTCAACAGGCTTGTTTTGTCCATCTAGTGAATAGAGGAGTTTGGTTAAATGATTTTGTGAAAATGAAATAACAGATAAATTCTGAATTACAATATTGTAGATACTTACTAGTCCCCATGATCATCACTGCCATTATGACAGAAATGGTAGCAAGACTCATCATCATCTTCTGGTGCATGTTGTATTCTTTGCTTAGGTCTTGGATCTTCAGAATCTTCTGTCAATGCAAAGTTAGAGATGCTCACAGACACCTCACTAACACCAGGCCTTTTTATGTCATCAAAAAAAGGAACAGTCTCTCAGAATTTACATTGGATTTGCCGTTTTTCATGATTTTTTTCTTCTTTTTTCTTATAAACACTTTCTGGAAAAACACCTCCCACATTTGTGCTTGCTCTGTGGTTTTGGTCCGGATATGCACCGGTGATGCAATCCTTTGCTTAAAGAATGAATGAAAGTAAAAACTCTCAATCAGTGATGAAATATTGGATTGCAGCTTTTGCTGTTATACTTTTAGGCAAGTATATATTTGTCATGTTTACTCCCACATGCATTACTCCATTGATTTTTGTTTTAACAATAAATAAATAAAAATGAGTAAGCAGGTTCTACTTATTTCTACAGACATATAGCAGATACTTCCGGGCAGAAAAGAGGAAGGATGTGAAGGCTCCAGAAGAGCTACAGTATCACATCAATGTTCAGTAAGTAAAAGAGAACCACTCAATATCATATCTGTGTTGGGTGGGATATTCACCCTTGCACTTTTCATTCTCTCCTCCATAAACGAATCCAAGAGTCACTGAAGGTACAATGGTTTATACGGTGTATGAAAGCAGTGGCTTTCCACTGCCTTAGACATTTTGAAAATATATGTACCATATTAGACAACCATATTATATACCATATTAGACAAATGTCATCCAGTTACTGTGAATAACCCTGTGAAATGATCACAGTACTAAATCAGAAATAAAATAGTTGCCCAAAAATACTGTTTGATTAAAATTTTAAACAGTATATCCATTTTTTTTAAATGATTAGTTCACTTCCAGAATAAAACAAAATCCTGACAAAAAAAATATTTAAAATAATATTCATGTCTTTCTTTCTTCAGTCAGAAAGAAATTACGATTTTTGAGGAAAATATTCCAGGATTTTTCTCCATATAGTGGACTTCAATGGGAGTCAACAGGTTGGAGGTTCAGTGCAGCTTCAGAGGGCTCTACACAATCCCAGCCGAGGAATAAGGGTCCTATCTATTGAAACGATCTGTTTTCTAAGAAAAATTAAAATGTATATAAATTTAACCACAAATGCTCATCTTGCACTAGCTCAACCTCATGCATTATGCAATCATGTACACCTTTTCAAAAAAAGGTAAAATGATGTCAGACGATTTTGAAGTTGGAGGAGAAAATGAGATGGAGTTTTTCGCCCTACCCTAACGATTTTGACCAAAGTACACATGCGAAAAATTAAATGCACATGACTTTTCCAACATGATTATGATTACGATGCAAGATGAGCTTTTGTGGTTAAAAATACTGTACATTTTATTTATTTATTTATTTTTTTTTAGAAAATGACCAATCGTTTCACTAGGTAAGATCATTATACCTTGTCTGGGATCGTGTAGAGCCTTTTGAAGTTGCACTGAAACTGCAATTTAGACTTTTAACCCTTTGGTCCCCATTGAAGTCCACAATATGGAGAAAAATCCTGGAATGTTTTCCTTTTTCCTTTAATTTCTTTTCAACTGACACCTTGGATGACATGGGGGTGAGTAAATAATCAGAAAAATTTTATTCTGAAAGTGAACTAATCCTTTAACATAATTGCACTTGGTTATATACTTTGCCATCAAATGCAATAATATGTACACATTTTAAGTCCCCAAATATTTTTCCCACTTTAATATTGTTTATAATATGTTTAATATGTAGCATTTCTACAAATATTACATTTTGCATTAGATTTTAAATAGGAAGTTGTTTTTTTGTTGTTGTTTGTTGTTTGGAGTGATGATTGATTTACATGTCACACATGAACTTTTTTGTTCTCTGCACTTGCTGTTCACATAATTTGCCTGACGACAAAACCCACATCAAAGTTGCACAAGACTTCCAGTCACTCACGTTACGCAGATACTAGTTCTCACATGACCCAAAAACATTTTATATCTTCATTTGAGCTTATTGTGTAAAGAGTTTCTTGAGATTTAGAACCATCTTCATTGGTACATTTCTTCACTGCTCACTATAAGCAAACATTTTTCAGTTATACGGTTTATAAAATGTATAACTGACTCTGAATTCTGATTGACTTATTGTACTTGACTTCTCTGATCATATTACTATTGCCAGTATTTTCTAAAAACAATAATCTACTGGAGTGTGTGGATTATATTGACTTTACCAGGCAATAAAACACGCCTTACCATAGTTAAATTGCTGTAATGAATGGCCTTGTGTGGGTTATTGCTTTAATATACTGTAGCTATATGCTGCCTATATCTATGGTATATTTAAGTGATTTACTGTTTATTTTAATTGTACTTTTCTACACTTTTTCACTCACTGTCGTCATTATACATATGTCATCATTGTGATAGTCCTGTCCCTTTGAAAAAAAAGGAAAACGCAAGACAATACTTCCACTTGTGCATACAAGCCATAGATTCATTCATTAAAAAAGAGGATGCGATACTTTTATCTGTCTGCCTTTTTAGACTTCACTGGGAAAATCCACAATGTAAATAGATTTTTGTGTTACCCAAAGAAACTATGAGATATCCGCAGATACTATATGTGACCCTGGACCACAAAACCAGTCATAAGAGTACATTTTTTGAAATTGAGAATTATACATCATCTGAAAGCTGAATAAATAACCTTTTCATTGATGTTTGGTTTGTTAGGATAGGACAATATTGGCCAAGATGCAACTATGTGAAAATCTGGAATCTGAGGGTGCAAATAAATCTAAATATTGACAAACTGGCCTTCATAGTTATCCAAATTAAGTTCTTAGCAATACATATTACTAATCAAAAATTAGGTTTTGATATATTTATGTTAAGAAATTTACAAAATATCTTCATGGAACATGATCTTTAGTAATTATCCTAATGATTTTTGGCATTAAAGAAAAATCAATAATTTTGACCCATACAATATATATATATATATATATATATATATATATATTAAAAAGCAATATATTGTATTGTATTGTTAAATAGGTTCCCTTTTTATCAAAATGTCTAACAAATATCTATTCTGATTCTGAGAATTCATGTCAATGTATATCTGTAACTTAGACATAACTGTATACCAACATCTTAACTAGTAGCTCTTAAATATTATTTAAAATGTAACGGAAGTCTGTTGCGTGATTTTCCTCTGATTTTTAGTCACTGGTGTAACAGTATTGTTTAGCAGCACAATGTTTCCGGCACACCAAATCAGGCCACTAGGCTCTTCCGACCTAGAAAAAAAAAAAAAAAAAAAAAAAAAAAAGATTTATCTTTCTAGTTTCACTTGCTAGGGGTCGCCATTCCGTTTCTACCTGAAAACATAAGTGCCTAGTGGATATTGGATGCTTCTTGTCACAGTGAAAGATCTTACTTCTGTGGTGGCTTAAAAAGCCTTATCAAGATTGATGTTTAAAATGTGCTTTAAAAATTTGGTTCACAAGTTTGACCTCAAAAGGTGTGTTAAACAATGGGAATTGTGGTTTAAACAAAAACTTACACTTTCACCCCCACATCAACCCACATTTCTCACGACTTTCATATGCACTGTCATGATTTGAGAGTTGGCGAATAACTAATAATTCAAAAGGATGCTGCATACTGCCTTTATGTGTATCTTCCTTTTTTGGCTTCCACTTTTTCACTTAGACTCTTCCGTTTGAAAAACCCCATTAACACCAACTCTTTACATAATATTAAATCTTATTATTAGATTGAGTGGTTTTTGTGTGAAGTTGCTCTTCCCAACTGCCTTGTACGCAAGAAAATTTCTGGTTTTTATTACTTCAAACATTTTAGTAAGTTAAAAGCTGATTAAAAGTTGAAATGTTTAAATAACATAAAATGTCAAATAAACAGACGTACTACATTAGAAAGAAAAACGGTTTGAGACATAAAAGGCTGCACTTTTTCATTAACCTTTACATTGAGCCACAAAGATCTGATATGTTGCCTAAAGTGACAACTGCAACACAGTAGACCCCTAGGTTGTGGTTTGAGAAAAAGAGCAGGCTGCCATGACCTAGAAAATCAGGAAATGCATCAACCAGACTCAGTACTAAAGATGCTATTAACTGTTTAAAATACTGATTGTGTTGGATGTTCTCCGTTCAAACTTTGATAGATAATTAAATACCAAAATATTTGTCTCACATCTGGGTCGGTCACATACTGTATACACTATGTTTGTTTGACCTTTTGTTCCACATCTGCTAAATACGTATCTTGGCTAGTCATTGCCTAATTACGTCTTTATGACATTTGAACTCTGTGATGACGAGTCTTCACCCTTATCAGCATTTTGGTTAGTAGATTTGTTAGATATTACTCCAGTATTTTTTAGCGTGTGACGTTAGTGTGCTGTCGTGCCCGTGTGCGGAAACACCTTCGGTTCTTTAATGGGTATTAGCTAAAGACGAGCTTAAAGAGACAGCGTCTTTTTTTGTCTAATAACCGGGATGACTGAGGGGAAAATGTTCTGTTTCTCTCCTGTTCTGCTGGTGTTGTCTTCCGATCTCAACCACAATGGAAGGTGTGTTTTACATATTCTTACCATGCTGGCTAGTGATGGTAATGATGATAATGATACTAGTAGTAACTTAATGGTGATTCATTTCAAAATACTGGAACATTAATATCCTGTGTTTTCCCAATAGAAACTGTAAGCTTAAGCTGTCCTACGACTACAGATATTAAAGTTCCTCAGAAGAGTCTGCATGCATACACCATCCAGCACAAACCCCCTTTCTCTCTGAATGCTGTGAGGTGAGAATCTATTCAGATTTTGACAGAGTAGGTATACCAACATTAATAACTGAGCAGACAAATTAAGAATACTACAGACAAGTGACCCTTAATTGATTACACCATTCTTGTGAGGTAAAGATAAGAATACTAAAATGTCATTACCTCCACATGTCTCTGTCTCTATCTCAGATAGATAAATGGAAAGATATTTCTGCTTCTTTAGTATCTGAAAGCATTTTTGACTGCATATTTTGTTTCATCCTGTAGATTTATTACAACCAGAGGGAAAATAATCTGCTCAAAACCATTCTCACCATGGGCCATAAAATCAATGAAGTACCTGGATGCAAAGAGCAAAAAAAGTTTAAACAAAACGGCTCGTCGTTCAGTAACAGTGGTTGCTAAAAAAATGTCAACCACAAATACAACATCATCTCAGAGGTAACATGATAATCAGACATTTGAATGAAAATTATTTGATTTAAAATAATTTGCCAATAAATGATCTTGTATGTACTAGAAGAAAACAGTTTTCCATTAAAATGTACTGCAAAGTTCAGAGCGCTATTGCAATTTATTACAATTACTTTTCAGTATTTATGTTTAGCCTAAAGATATTTTAAAAAGTTCATAGCTTTAGTAAATTAATAATATATATGTTTGCTTATTAACAGCTCTACAACTCCTCCAGTGAAGAACTCACAAAAAATAGACATAAGAGGACACGCAACACAAAAAACAGAAAATACAGATTTTCCTACTTCAAGAACCAAATCACCGGGGCAGGATTGGAGATCTACTGAAACCTCAGAGACATTTCAGCTGGATGGTCCGACATGGAAGGAAAAGAAAGAGACAGAGCCTTTATTAACAGAAACAACTTCATCTACTATTATAAAATTCAACGAAAGAGGACACACAACATAAAAAACAGAAAACAAGAAAGAATCTCCCATCTCAAGGACCGAATCACTGGAGCAGGGTTGAAGAGGATCTACTGATGCCACAGAGACATTTACGGAAGGGCCTCTATGGGAGAAAGGGACAGAGTCCTTATTAACAGAAACATCTTCATCAACAACTATGAATGAGCCAAATATTAACAATGGCTACTTTTGCTTAAAAGGGGAGAAGTTTAAATACTTGGGGTCTTAATTTTAGATTTAGCCGCCCTAACTATGAGTGATTTTTTTCTGCTTGAGCAGTGGCAATAATACACAGCAATTCAGATTTTATCTGTATATATTTGTATGGAACGATTTTTATAGTGTCTTTTTAACCGTATGACGTGTAGTAAAAAGCTGTGTGGGAAGATATTTTTAACACTGCATTAAGAAAAAGGATGTACATTTTGTCATCAGCAAGGGCTTGCAGTGATTTATGGTGCATTCTATACAATTTGCTTTAGTGGAGCTGTGCACAAAGGCAAGCTGGTGAGGATCGAACCCAGCCTTATTATCACTCAGTGTCAACTTTTATGCTGCGTCCCAATGTGCCTACTTATACTATGCCCTTAAAGTATGTACTCTTTTGGTGAAGAAAAAGTATCAAACTTTTGAGTATGTAGTAGAAGAGTAGGCAAGCTTTGACATAATATCACGTCACACAACTGCATCTTAACCATGTGACAGTAAACTGGCCTGTCAATCATCTTGTCACAGTTAACATCCTCCACATTTAATTTACTTTAACTTCCTACCATATTTGAGGGAAAAGATTGGCGCGTTGATCTGCCAGTCGCGGATCTTTCATGCCGAAAACTCTACTCATACTTTCTGCATAATGATGCATTTAAAAGTTAACGACTAAACGGATATTTATAAAACTTCACATTGTTGTTGCAGATGAAATATATCACAGATAACATTAAATAAATATTTTTTATGGTTAAATGTTGATTATTAGTAGCTCAAACTCTTTTTTTCTAAACATCTCTACCTAACCGCTGGTTGTGCATATCAGCCATGTTTGTAGTTTTTCAACGCGTTTTATTCGTGTTTGTAGTTCTGGACCAAATCTTTTGCCAAAGTGCAATTAATTGTGGGCAATATTAGCCAAGAGTGTGCACGGATCCACACTTCAAAAATCGACCTGAAAAAATAAACCATCCAGGGACTTTTGACATATTCTTTTCAGCATACTATGCTTTGGGACACTCTTATTGTAATCTCACATATACTATTCAGGATGGATAGTATGAACATTGGGACGCAGGGTTAGTTTGTAGCTTAGTTTTTTTCTGTTTTCCTCTTGATTGTTTGAAGGTGTATCTTGTTAGTTCCCTTAGCCCTCTGTATATAATGATAATGGAAAGATCATATTTATGAGCTGAATGCACATAAACAGCACAGTCATAATTAAGAGTGAGAAACTCGAAGGCCTGAGTTTCCAAGTTGGGGGGTTATCAGTGAAAAAACATGTCAAATACAGGGTCTGTACTGATGGCAAATTTGTTGTAATGAACGAAATTATCAATATTTCATTTACAATAAAATGATTTATGTTGCATGTATAAAATACAGTTATGATGTAATTGCAATGCTTCAATCTACAGAACCTTGCCAATCTGAATAAAAACATAAAGCAAAAACAACTGGTACACATTTTTTATTCCCCATTTTGAGTTTGAGTTTTAATATCTTCTCTTTTTTGTAAAAAAGGTACATCTTCCTCCATCCAAATGACTTTAGCACATCTGAAGTTTTAATTATGACTCCTAGTGTTTCCTGTGTTCATTTTGGGGTTTCATCTACACATGGTTGGATATTCAGTTCTATTTTCTGATATAATTGTGTCATTTTTTTTTAATAAAAAACATTTATAATAAAACACTGTGCGTTTGGGCCCTGCTCTCCTTCGTCTCTGAGTTAACCGCTGGTTAAGCTGATTACTTTCTCATGGCTAAAAAAATAAAAATTAACCGCAAGGTATGCACTCTGATCATGATTACATGGTAAAAGCCCCTAAATGTGGTAGGGGAATGTAGCAGACCACCACGACCTAAAAAAAAAATCAGGAAATACATCAACTAGAGTGAAAAGTAAAGCAAAGGTCATACTATTCACATATTAAAATCACCAGTTGCAAATACAGATTGTGTTAAATGTTTCCAACTCTTGATAGTTTCTATATGTAAATATTGATTTCATGTCTGGATCACACAACGTTTCACTGGACATTTTTGATATACTTTAAAGCAATTATACGTAATGTGACATTATGTCATTATTAATAAAAACCTTGACCAATGTTCTGGGTAGTGGTTTGTTTAGTATTATACGTTTTCTGCCTGTGGTGGCGTGAGAGTGCCGCTGTGTTGGTAGGCGTGTTGTTCCATGTGTCCCAGTTCAGGGCTGAGCTTAAATAGACGGCGTCTTTCTTGAGGGTCACACCACGGGTGACAACCAAGCTAGAAAATGAAGTCGCATATGTTGGGTTTCTATGCAGTTCTGCTGCTGTGGCTTCTGGTCTCGTCCTCAGTGCAAGGTGGGTTTCACACATTCTTACCAATATTTAGAAAGCCTTGTATATGTATTACCACTAGGTTTATTACTGCTGATGAATATGCTGATGCTAACTGTATTTGTACGTTTTTTTAATGATTGTTCACATTTAAAATGAATTTCCTTTTATCTTCAATAGATGGTATTATAATAGGATCAGTCTGTCTAACAACTTCAGATACTAAAGTTCCTCCAAAGAATCTGGTTAGCTACACAAACCAGCGTAAGCCCTTGTTCCCTGTGGATGCTGTGAGGTGAGACTCCATTCAGATTTTCTGCAGATTTATCCTGTATTATTAAGACAAAATAAAGGTAGAATGAAAGCCTTATTTTACCTGATATTGTTCATAATATGACTGGGAAATTTGTCTTAATAGCTTGCTCTGGTTCATTCTGTAGATTTCTTACAATCAGTGGGAAAGTCATCTGCTCGGATCCCACCTCTCCATGGGCCAAAAAAGCAATGACTAACCTGGATGCAAAGAACAAAAAACCAAAAAAGTCAATATCAAACAAAATAGCTCATCAATCAGTGACAACGGTTGCTGTGAATACATCCACCACAAATAGGACTCTGTTATCGGCACAGATTTAAACACAGACCCCTTCGTAGGAAAGTTGGCTGAATTGTATGATTTTGCATTTTTAAATGTTTTCTTTTTATCGCACTTTATTGTACATCACACACTTTATAAAGTTGTGATTTTTTAAATGTCAGTGTATAGGATTACTTTTTTAAAACATTGTATAATAATTTTACATCTGTTTTATATGTATATCTATAAATTGTATTTTATTCAAATTATTGAAAGATGTAATTATGTATTTTTTATTTACTGTGTGTGTAGAGACAATGTTGTCAAATAAACTAAAATCCTCTGTCAGACTACTTTGAAGTGATTGTTTAATTAACGTGGCTTTAAATATCAATATTTTAAGTCAAATGAAATTATTTAAGTTATTTTTCAGAAAATAGATGAACCATCATCTGGGGATTTGAAGTAAACTTTTCTTGTTTTTTTTTTAACAGCACTCTACAAAAAGGTAAAAATCAATATGGTACAGTAGTTTAACCACTTATGAGTAATGAAACATCTCAAGCTAAGATAAAACCGATCTAAATGCCAATGACTGAATTCTACCTTGCACTGTATGAACTGAAAACACGAAAACCCCCAAAGACATCAAGAATCATTCTTGATGTGTTAGACTTCCTGTTCATAATCTGCCATAGAGAAATAACAAGAAGAATACTGAAGTGCCATAAACGGTAAAAAAGTTTGCACTACAAACTATTGTGTTCATAATTAAGATAATACATTAAAATGATATGGTAAGACACACAAATTTGCGATATAAAGCAGCAAAACGAGCTGTTTTGTACAAATAAACATAGCTGGACACGGATGAGATCAGAAGCCAGACACATTAAATTTACATACGGCCGCTCCCGCTCTAACGGCAAAAATAAGGTGGATAAGACTTAAAAGAATTATAAGACTTTCGGGGTAAATTTATGAATAGACTAATAAAATACAGTGGTAACATTTATATTTTAAGGGCCAATTCTCACTATTAACTAGCTGCTTATTAGCATGCATATTACTAGCATTTATTAGTAATTATATAAGCACATATTAATCCCTTATTCTGCATGACCATTTATTAGATCCCTTAGTCCACCCCATATCAAAACGTAACAACTACGTTACTATTAATAAGCAGCAAATTATGAGTTTGTACAGGGAAAACTCTTAGTTAAAGGTGAATATGCGTCCCCTATTCTAAAGTGTTACCAATATGGTTATATATTTACATGTCAGTTACCTTCATAGTAAATACCCTACGTGAATACCCAACCTTACAAATGCTACTTTGACTAACTCCGCCAACTATTGTGCAAATATTTCACCTTTAGTACAAATGTGACCCTGTACCACAAAACCTGTCTTATACAGGTATATTTGTATATTTGCAATAGCCAACAATACATTGTATGGGTCAAAAATGTTTTCTTTTATGCCACAAATCATTAGAATATTAAGTAAAGATCATGTTCCATGAGGATATTTTGTAAATTTACTGCCGTAAATATATCAAAATATCAGAACTTCATTTGGACAACTTTAAAGGCGATTTTCTCAATATTTAGATTTTTTTTTTTTTTTGCACCCTGAGTTTCCAGATTTTTAGATAGTTGTATCTCAGCTAAATATTGTCCTATCCTAACAAACCATACATAAATAGAAAACGTATTTATTCAGCTTTTAGATTATGTATAAATCTCAATTTTCAAAAATTGACCCTTATGACCCTTATGTTTTGTGGTCCTGGGTCACAAATAGCATGATACTTTTATTTACACTGAATAGCATTTACTATTTTCAGTTAGTGTAAAAAAACGCTATTTGTTGCTTAGTTCAAGTAGCATCTACCACTATTTACACTGAGTGTAGTATACATAGCATTTTTAGTGTAGTGTAAATTGCTGCGCCTTTAAATCTTAGTTTTAAATTAATCAAACTATGTTTTTTTTTATTATTTTGTATTTGAAATAATAAGGCAGAACAAATATGGAAAGTTCTAACTGTTCTTCTAGAACACACACACACAAAAAAACATTATTATGCACTTTAGTAGGTCATTGTTTTTCTATACACCCACTTCCCCAATTCTGAGGAATAGCGAATGTCCTCGTTTCTTTCCTGTGGTTAATCTGGTGGCCAGTCATCATTTTACATACCTCCTTGTGGTTTTCCAGCTGTGCTAAATAGCAAGGAGACAGCTTTCTACCAGCTCTCGTTTAACACCCATGGGGCACAGAATGAAACGAAAGATGAGTATCGTGTAAAGTATTTTTCAAGCTGAGCAAACGCATCCAGAATAACACTACTGGACTTTGCATTCTACTAATGGATAACTGATAGACTTAACAGCCATAACGTTTACATTTATTCATTTAGAAGATGTCTTTATCCAAAACTATTTACAAATGAGAAACATTATAAGCAGTTTATCAAATAATAAAGTCTGTGTAAAGGCAATTCAGAAAACTGCTACAGGGAGCATCCATTCAGATGTAGTTGTATTGACAGTTGAGAGAGGCCGCAGCTTTCCGGCGAGTGGGCGTGGTTTCAGCGCCAACAGCAGACACGCCCCCAGTCTTTGAGAGCGGAGAAAAGCTACTGCTTATTTTTTCAATATTTTGATACCTTATTTCATTTACTTAGTGGTGTTTTTATCATTCAGATTTGGCTAGGTGGTCAATAACACATTTGTCTGTGGTGTGACAAACTCTATATTATTTAATATTTAATGCTTTACACAGACTTTAACTTAGAAGTGAATAATCAAAGAGAATTACAAACAAGATGATGTGATGGAAAAGTACATGTGTAGCCTACTATGATGCTCCATAATGGCTCAAATAAAGGCACAGTGCTTTCCAAATTAGTAGTATAGAGGGTGTGAGAGAGCAAAACCTCACGCTGAGAGCTCAATATGTGGGTTCGTATGTGGAGATGTTGAGCATCTGCTACTGCATGGGTGTTGCCGACCAAATTGTAGGAGGAAGAAGCTGCTAATACACAGAACAAACGTTGGTTTGGTGGGGTTCCCCCCCTTGTTGTTTCCACGTATGTTATTTCCAAGTTCTTTTCTTTTCTTTTTTAGCTAAGCAAATGCTATTATAGCAAGTTTTCATTTCTGTATTTTAATCTAGCGTTATAAAAGACATGAATACATTTTCGACAGGTGCTGTATGTGTGATGACACCGGAAGTACAGTCATGTGTAGATAAGCTCAGAAGCAGTTTCACATGTCAGGGTT
This sequence comes from Labeo rohita, assembly GCF_022985175.1. Lineage (NCBI taxonomy): Eukaryota > Metazoa > Chordata > Actinopteri > Cypriniformes > Cyprinidae > Labeo > Labeo rohita. The sequence goes on from NC_066870.1 coordinate 28,759,669, forward strand.
GTATTTGGTTTAGAGTGACGGTGAAAGTGTACCTGTGGCTTACTGACGGATGAGCTGTTTTACACATTTGGATGTGGTTTCGCCTCTCATTTTCCTCTCTTGTTAAAAGGCCCACTCTGTAGTCATGTTGACCGTCAATTGACCGTCAGATGACCGTCAGATGACCGTCAGATGACCGTAATGGAAGAAGTGATTATTTGACATTAGATATGCAAAACCCATAGTGTTTTTTTTTAAGTGTATTTTACTACTGTCGAACGTCAGCAAAAATCATTGTTCATTTTACTACTGTCGAACGTCAGCAAAAATCATTGTTCACAACCAGTTTTACTTCTGTAATTTGACAGAAACTAATTGAATATAAAATTGGGCCCGGTAGTTGGTGGGAAGAATTGAAAGGTATTGTTTTAGGCTGAAAATGAGAATTGTTTCAGAGGAAGAGCATTTAAAGATTACAAGGACAAAGGGATGACCAATGAAAAATGCAGCAAGACCCAAAACTTGCATTAAGATTGTGATTTACACTACTGATCAAAAGATTAGAAAACTGGTTTCACTTTATTTTGATGGTCCCTTAATGGTCCTATAATCTGTTGATCATAAGTAAATAACGTTGCACCTACATTTCTACTAACTCACATTAGAGTGTTTCACTTTTACGCATATATTGCTTCCAGTTTTTATGCATTCTTGAGGGTCCACGTACAGTATGCGTGATGCAAATCTCGCCACCAAAATAGTATGCGCAACATCCAATTTATGTACTATACTTTGTATGCGCAGGTAGCATGTGCATGTTAGGTTGGTTTTGCCCTAATCAGTTGTTCCACAAGGTGGTGGACTGGCCTGTATAGAAGCCTGTTTCTGCCACTGAATAAAAAAATATTTTAAAAAATGTTATTGGAACTTTTTATCTCACAGTTCTCACAATTACAAGTATAAGGTCAGAACTGCGTGATATAAATTTGCAATTGCAAGTTAAAAATTCAGAATTGCGTGATATAAGAACTCGCAATTGGGAGTTATAAAGTCCTATTCTGAGAAAAAACAGTCAGATATTGTGAGTTTATATCTTGCAATTCTGACTTTATAACTTTTTCTCAGAATTATGTGATATAAACGTACAATTCCAAGTTATAAAGTCAGAATTGTGAGACATTACCATTATCCTGAGAAATAAAATCAAACTCAAACTCAAGTCAAGCTCAAATTGTGTTTATATCTTGCAATTCTGACTTTATTTCTCAGAATTCCGAGTTTATGTCTTGCAATTCTGATTTTATATCTTGCAATTGCGAGTTTATATCACACAATTCTGAGAAAATGAGTCAGAACTGCAAGTTTATATCTCACAATTCTGAGTTTATAACTCGCAATTGTGAATTTATATCTCACAAAAATTCAGAATTGCGAGTCTGTATCACAATTCTGAGAAAAAAGTCAGAACTGTGAGATGTAAATGCGCAGTTGCGTTATCGCAAATGTATACTTATATTCAGCAAGCATGCATTAAATTGATCAGCAGTGACAATAAGGTCATTTATATGGTTAAATAAATGTTGTTTTTTGCACTTTATCAAGAATCCTGAAAACAATATACCACAGTTTCCACAAAAATATTAAGCCGCACAGTGGCTTCCAACATTTATAATAATAAGAGATTTTTCATATTAGAATCCTGAAAGATCATCTGACATTGAAAACTGGAGTAATTCAGCTTTGACATCCCAAATTACATTTGAAGTGTATTTAAGTAGAAAAAGGTTATTCTGAGTAGTAGTAGCCTAAAAAAAACCAAAATGTTACTGTTTTTACTGTTTTTGATCAAATAAATGCAATGCTGAGCATAGCTTACTCAAAAAACTTTTAAAAGCATTTATAAGTCTTACCAATCCCAAAGATCTCAACAGTAGTGTATAAATGTGTATTTAGTTAAGTGTTCCTGTGGCTCGAACAGTAGATGGCGCTAGCAACATTAAGGTCATGAGTTCAGTTACCTTCAGTTACCAATTAAAATGCATGAACTGAAAAAAAAAAGAATACACTTTACAATGTATGTCACTTTTGATAAAAATGTCTGCCAGCTGCATGTTCTGTCACTCAGACCACTGGGGATTTATTTATCACTTTGTTTGATGCCTTTTATTCCAGACTGTAAGTGAATACATCCCATCTGCGGCTAAACGCCCTTCCAGTCATTTCTTCCATTCCAAAACCACTTCTTCTTCTTCAATAATACTACAATTAAAGCCCTGTCAGTAAAGTTGATTTTAAATTATTGTATTATCTTAGAGAGATTAGCCTAAAGGTGCTGTCACATTAGCAAAAAAGTTGATTTCCTATAGGTAGAGATTATAAAGAAGTAAATTTCAAAAGAAGCAGCTTTCTCTTGGTCAACATGGGAAGTTCATGTGATCAGTTTGAACATGAGCACTGAATGTACTGTAGAACAGGCTTAGAAATTGTAACTGTAAATTAAAGCTTCGCCTAAATCTTTTAACATAATAAATTCATGAATAAATTAATAATGATTCCCAGATTAGACATTTTGTTGTGTTTATCACTCTGACCACTGGAGATTATTATCACAGCTTTTATTCCAGTCTGTGGGGAAATAAATTAACAGCACATAGTCATGTCTTCCACTGGGCAGACATGTTACCGCAAATACTACTGTGTCTAGAAGGTAGGCAGATGTGTGGTTTTCTCCTCCTTTAATAACAGTCGTCTAAGTTGGTCTCAGTAGTTCGGCCAGTCGACTTGATCAAGGTGATGCTGATTTTCACAGTTTGTGTTTTTTGGGTCATTTTCGGGTCCTTCGGTGTGTCTGCCGGTAAGTTTTTATCTGTGAATGAGGTGCCTCTTTGACTTGTGGTATAAAGATAGGAGTGAAGCTTGTGCATATGTGGTTACGAGACTTTACCTTTGTAGCTCTGCTGTAGAACCGAGTGGTTTTGTGTACATTGCCTTGTGTGAGAACTTTGTACCGACACCAAAATGTAAAGTATGAAATTAAATATGGATTATGGCGATTAATTTGTCAGCGTTTGTTTTTACTTGTACAGATGGACGTCCAGTGACCTGTTGCCTCAAACTAGGACGCAGCAAACCACCTTTGGACAGAGTGCTGAACTACACAATACAGACTAAAAGACTGTGTCCCATAACAGCAGTTGTGTAAGTAAACTACAGCAGCAAGTCCCTAATATGACAACGTCATAAAATAAACTAGACTGTCTGCTTGATTTACATAAGTAATACATAGAATTGAAAGACATAAATTGCAATAAAGATAACAGAATTATTTACATATGAAGTTATCTTTGCTAAAAGTTAAAAAACATCCTTCCATTCCAGGATCCAGACTGTATATGGGAAAAGACTCTGTTCTGATCCTAACAGTGACTGGACAAAGAGAGCCATGTGGAAGGTGGATGGAGCAAAGATGAAGCCCAGAGAACAGGATGTGGTACCTGCAGAAAGAACATCAGCAGAGGGGAGAAGAGGAAGGTCAGTTCCATTAACAGCAAAAGAGTTGCCACTAAACAGCCAATGGAACAGAGCGACAACAAGGTGGAAAAGCCAAAGACAACCACAAATGGGTCTCATATAAACGTCCCATATGAGATCAGAAAGAGGAAGCGTAAAATGAAAGAACAAGAAGTGAGAGGACAAAAACTGTAAAATGTTATGATTTTGTTATGATTGATTTTTATTATGATTACTTATCTTTCATAAGATGACTCCAATGCATTGAAACGATATGTCTGTGTAATGTTGTGGCTTGGCATAAACAAACCATTTCATAATTCCTGACAGCAAGACTGTCAACTGGTTGATAAATCAAATTTGGAAATAAATTCTGTAATACACAGATTATGTATATATGTTTTGAAGAATGCTGTTGTGATCGTTCCATGGACCCTCTGCAATACCTTTATGAACCCCCAGGGGGCCATAGACCCCCACTCAAAGCCCTAGTAACCTAGCCAAAGATGAGAAGTGTATAATGTGACAGATTCAGCTTACTCCTTTGACAAATAAGTGCTGCTATCACTTTAAATCTGTGACTCTTAAGTAACAGACATGATACCTTGTGTTCGGTTTACCTTTAAACCATTGTATAGAGGAAGAGGGATTTAAGATTGTTATTGTGCATTTTTACTGAATAAATTAATAAGTCAACAGGCTGGTTTCACTCACATTGTTCATTTCTGTTTTGTTGGGGGGTTTTTTATTTGTGTGATGCATTTGTAAAAATAATTATTAAATATAATTTAACTACTTACATTTTTGTGCGGGGAAAGCAGAAACTCAGCCAAAGCGCTGCTGCATTACATGGTGGCTCACTGTTCAGAAAATTATGAGTCTGACCTTGCAAAGAATAGTATTCACATATACTTCTTGGTAAAAAATAACCTTTATATGTAAACTCATATGAGAGTCTCTAGTCATATTAGTGACTTAAAGGGTTAGTTCACTGAAAAATTAATATTAGCCCATTATTTCCTTCTTTCAGACAAATGCAATGAGTTATAGTATTGTTAAATTGTTCTGGCTCCTTCAAGCTTTATGAAACAAATGGGCAGGTGTTTCTATTCAACAGTCCAAAACAAGTCCAATAAAGCACGTCCATCATAATAAAAAGTGCCTCACGCGGTATCAGGGATGAATAAAGGCCTCCTGTAGCAAGTTGATGCATTTTTGTAAGAAAAATTAAAACATATTTAAAACGTAATAATCACTTTAATCTAGTTTGCACTAACAGTTGTACACAGAAGCAGCTCCAGGCGGATAATGTAGCATGTTGGCGTTGCACAGGTGAGTCTTGTGAAAACCAATGTTTGTTTTTAGGAGCAAAGGAAGCAAAGTTTTTTGAATTTAGCAAAGGAAAACCAATGTCCTCTTGACTTATATCGAAATGCTCTGTCATTTTTCCTTACAAATCCTCTTTTTGTACTTCTAATTCATGACCGTAATTTGATCTCTCCACTGTGTGTCCGTGTTCGTCACTTCTAAGTGGCCCGTGCGCAGACCTTACACATACGACAGTTAGCGCAAGCTAGAGAAAAGTTATGATTATGATTTGCTAGTTATTTGATTTACTACAGGAGGCCGTTATTCATCCCCCGGAGTTGTGTGAGGCACTTTTTATTATGGATGGACGTGCTTTATTGGACTTGTTTTGGACTGATGAAGAGAAACACCCGCACATTGCATTATAAAGCTTGAAGGAGCCAAAATCATTTTTAATATAACTCCGACTGCATTCGTCCAAAAGAAGGAAGTTATATACACCTAGGATGCATTGAGGTTGAGTAAATAACAGGATAATTTTCCTTTTTGGGTGAACAAACCCTTTAAAGAAGCATTCTACATGGTCACAGTAGGTTGACCCTCATGTTGGATGTTTTTTAATGGATACTGTGAGCTGCAGAATAATGATACATAAAATTTAGTTTTTCATACAATTTTAATTTGAATCCAATGCCTACAAATTTTATTGTGATTCAGCTTAAATTCTGGAGTGAACTATTTCTTTAATGCAGCAGTCAGATCATGTTTGCTTGCAGTGGCAACAAAGAAACAAGCAAGAGAGGAGGAAGTGTAGTGGGCAGCTCAGGGAGGCATTGAAACTGCACTGCTACTCTCATTGCACTTTTCGGTTCCCTATCGAATGTCTCTCCCATCACATCTGAGACGCTTTTGGGGAAACTCCTGTTTACTTTGAATACTGAAGCCTGATTCCCTAGCCCACGAATGGCCCAGCTCTTACCTGTATGCCTTCCCTCTGATTGCCCACTCCCTCAGGTCGTCAATTTCAGATTATCAGGTAAAGTCAGAAAACTCGGGTGCTCGATCCTCTTGGTGGCCCCACTCTGAAAGAATCAGGCGTGGTTCCCCGAGTTAATCCAGCTGCTATCTGCAGCTCCTTGGGAAATTCCATTAAGGAAAGGCCTCCTCTCTCAAGCAAGAGGCATGATCTGGCATCCCTGGCCCAAGCAGTGCAGACGTAATGCAGACGTCAAAGAAATGTCTCCATAATGTACATGTACTATCATTGCATTCACAAGCTCAACAGAATCCTGTGTGATTGATTATAAAGTGCAATGCTGTAAAAATGTAAAAAGAAATACGATGCCACATGAGCAGATCTAAATCTGCTGTAATTGCCACTTTTCATTTTATTTATGACAGCCGTAATAGATTTAGTTTGTTTAGCGGCATTTTTGCCACAAGCCCCCATTCATTTCCAACCTGTGCCCAGCCACACACTTTGCCTATACTTCCAAGACAATGGCACCGTAATCAAAATAGATATTTTTACGCATAACCTGCCTTATGCATTAAGAAAGATCAAACACTGCAGAAGAGCCCAGAATGTAAATGCAACGTGCAAAGAGTTATGTTAAGCATTTACTGTAAAAAGTGTTATAAGGCCATGCAATATTGCTAATGCTTTCATTCAGAAATGCAAGCCCAAAATACAGGAGATTGAGTGTAGCTCCACTGCAGATATTGAGTATTATTTATAAAACAACACTATCCTGCCCCCCAAGTGTTTTTGTTTTGTTTTGTTTTGTTTTTTTACTTTACCTGTGACGGCTGCAACTGCTAATAGATTGTTTGTGAAACTGAAAGTGATCAAGACATTCCTGTCTTGAGTACATGAGTACTGAGAATGACCGTGCTCATTAAAGCTGCAGTGAAAGATTTCATTAAACAAAATGCTCAGAGAGCGCAAAGGATTCTTCAAGTTTTTGCTTGTTTGTTTGTGATAGTTGATAAAAAATAATACATTGCATTCTTTTAATAAGAATAAAATACATTGTTATTCTTACTGAAACAATACATTTGGTGCACAATAAATTTTCATACATGACACTGTTGGTGGGAGGGGCCCCATCTCGTTGTGGTGTCTTTTCATGGAATTCATATCGAGTACTCCACAATAATCATCGTACTTCAGCTGAACAGGTAATCAGATCACTTATCTCTTTATACTGACACCAACATCATGTAGTGGGAAAGTTTACATGTAATACGCAGTGATTTGCTCAATACCAACCCAAATAACCATCAGATCGAAATAGCCTAAATGGATCGCATACATGTAGGACTACACACGCACAAAACTAGCTTATACGAACTAAATGTCTTACGTCAACGTTCAGTGCCACAGATCACGTAAAGCATACCTGCGGTTATTGCAGGTACTCCGCTCAAACAGCTGACAGTTGTTTTACACATTTGTGCATTAGATATAAATCTGCGCCGTTCGTACTTTTGCTTTTGTTTATTTACGTGGGAGCGATCTAACAATGTTCCTGAACTTATAACACTGCGTCTGCTTGCATCTCATAATGTGATGAAGGCAATACTGCCATTAAACTTTAGCTTCATGTCAACAGATGTTGCGATTATTCTTATAATGGGAGAAAACATAATTGCAGTGAGATTGAGCGTTAAGATTGTAATTGTTAACGTTTTTATTTATTTGTTTGTTAGGTGCACCGGGGTACAAGTGGATAACACATCACAACTCATAATAATAACAATTAATAGTATTAATAGCAAATTGCATGTAAACGGGAGTAAAACGGTTTGATCATCATGTAAACGCTTGTATGATTAGAACTCTGATTATTGCCAATGTTTGCATTTTGGTAACATGGCATAGGCTAATCATATTTAGTCGAAGCAATGCAAGGTGCGTCATTCATTGTATTTGATGGTTGACAAAGATACAGAGAAAGTCTATCTGTATTCTGTAAATGTTGCTTAACACTGCATAATGAAAGATGATAATGAAAATCAGTCTCTTTCTCTTCTTTTTTTTTTTTTTTTTTTTTTTGTATTTGCATTTGCATTTGCAGAAGTTAAAGACCTTCCTCAACATAGAACCTTCACACCAGCCAAGACTTCCACCGTTACACCCGTAAAACAGAACAAGATGAAGTTCATTCTGTTTACTGCTATTCTTTTCTCTATGGGGTGGATGAATATTGAGGGATCAGGTGACAATTCTTTAGCTCTTCGGAAAAACATTGTGTTCTGGCCTCAGTACCTCTTACTTAGGAAGCTGAGCTGATAGCTTCATGAGAGAGTGTACATATATGTGCATCTCTCGTGAATGCAATGGTTACTCACCTGAGTACAATTAATGATGCTCTTTTACAATAGATGATGGACTTCTAGGATGCTGTCTTACTGTGTCAAACACCAGAACATCAGTTGAAAACATTTTGGTTTATTTACATACAAGATAAATCAGGACTATGTCCTATCAGAGCTGTAAGGCAAGTTCAAGGTTTTTGTAATCTATATACATACACAACATACATTTTACACAGATTTAGTAATAAATGGGTAGATAATTAAATGATGAGAGCAATGTTTTTTCCCCACATTTGTAGGTTCCAGACCAGGAAAAATAAAGTTATTTGTTCAGATCCAGATGACGCATGGGCAAAGAGAGTAATGGCAATAGTGGATAGTAGAAGGACACTGACACATGCACCTTCCAAAAAACCTCTTGTGTTTGGTACAGAAAACTTGGTCCAAACTACAACACAAGGATTGATGACCACTGAGGGTAAGATCAGACAGCACACTCTTCATGGAAAACATTCAAACTACCTGAATTGTGTGTGTGCACCTGGTATTCATCACGTTATGGGGACCAAATGTCCCCACAAGGATAGTAATACCAGTAAATTTTGACCTTGTGGGGACATTTGTGAGGTGCAGAATGAGTGAGAAAGTGTGTTGTGTGTGAGGGCTAGGTTTAGGTGTGTAGGGTGTGTGGTTTGTATAAAAACCATTGTGAATGTCCCCATAAAACATGTAAACCCAACATGTGTGTGTGTGTGTGTGTGTGTGTGTGTTTAATTTTATCACATTATCTATCTATCAATCTATAAAGAAATAAAATTATTTGTTCATATCCAGATGACAATTTGGCTTTTGGGCTGGATAGAGAGAAACTGACAATGGCACCTTCCAAAAACCCTTTTTTGTGTTTGATTCAAGTACAGAAAACTTGATCCCAACTACACCTACAACACAAGGAAGGATCACCACTATAAGTAAGATCAGACAGCACATTCATCCATGAAGAGTGTGCTGTCTGATCTTACTTATAGTGGTGATCCTTCCTTGTGTTGTAAGTGTAGTTGTAAATTACCTGAACTGAATGTGTTTTATTTTATTTTATTACTTTATTTTCTATCTATCTAGATAGATAGATAGATATGTTTAAATTTTTAAATCTCTGTCTGGTAAATACCATGCTAACTCACCTGAATACAATTACTGATGTTCTCCCTTCTCCAGCATTAGCGGAACGTCCAGCAAGCTGCTGTCTTACTGTTTCAAACACCAGAATACTAGCTGAAAACATTGTGGGTTATCACATACAAGAGCCAGAGCACACTTTTGGATAACATTCAAACTACCTGAACTGGATGTTTTTTTATTATTATTATTATTTTATCTATCTACCTATCTACCTATCTATCTATCTATCTATTGAAATAAAATGATTTGTTCAGACCCAGATGACAATTGGGCTAAGGTTGATACAATAACAGCAAACTTGATCCCAATTACACATACAGTACAAAAAGAAAGTATCATCACTGAGCGTAAGATAATACAACACACCCTTCATGGATAATATCCAAACTAGATTTTTTAAGTGGCCTATTTTGAGAAAACAATGTGTTTTGCTTTACTTCTGCAAACAAAGACTGCTGCTTAACAGCATAATAATAATAATAATAATAAATTAAATAATTAAGTAAGTAATTGATGCGTGAAGGTAAAAAAAAAAAAAAGTATACTAAATATTTTCTTCTCCAACAGGAGATCCAGTAAGTTGCAGTTATACTAGAAAACGACCAAAAAAAACGCATTCCATTGCATCTCATCAGAGCTTTAAAGCAAGTACAAAGTTATTATCACAGTATGAAGTTCTACACAGATTCAGTAATGAATTGGTAGATAATTAAACCATGACAGCTAAAAATATATATTTATTTTCATTTACAGGTCTCGTAGCGAGAAAGGGCTCCACAGGATCCAAATGGAGATTCAGTTTAAAGAATGAGCAAGTTGAATACTAATTGCATACATTTTTTATTTTTCTAACAGCTTAAAAAAAATCTGTTCAAAAACGTTTTGGGATTTTTATACAATATACTGATATTACCTGATATCATGGCTGAATGATTTTTAAATTTGATAAATGTATACACTGACTATAGTGAAAAATCTGCAGTTTTTACTCTGATTGCTTGTCTCTGTTGTGCCATGTAAAATCTTTTTATTTACTCATTGTATGATGATTGTATTTTGTGTAATGATTTCTTAATATACTTCAAATAATATAATTTCAAATACATTTACAGCAACATGTACATGTGTTCATATTGTTTTTGTATGTATGGTGCTATCATATCAACTGCAAAATAAATGGTTGAATACCGTACAGAATGTAAGTAAATTTGATGTCATACAATGGCATACAGTGCCTGAAAACTTTATACTGATGCAGCATAAAGATTTTATTTAATGCAGCAGTCAGATCATGTCAAAACCTAACCCCTGACCCTAAGAATACGCAAATATTGTGTTAGATGCATATCTTAATAAGTAACAGAATATATCTGATATACAGTTTGAAGAACTTTCACTTTGTCTTTCCATCCCAGGACTCTGCTGAACATGTTTCATTTTTCTCACAGCCTTAAGACTTGAAATGGACCAGCTTGCTAAATGTAAAGGAAGGGGGTTCCCATTTAAGTTGTTTGTTAAACTAAACTAAAGAACTGACAACCGAACGAGGAACTGAACCAAACTTAAATAACCAGGCTAATGAGACAAGGACAGGTGTGAGTGATTAAACAATGACGTCATAATAGAAAACAGAACAGGAAAGACCAAATAAGGACACATAGGGAAAAACCAACGAAACAGTCCACAGGGGTGTGACACAATGGATCAATTACCTGAAATAAACTGGAAAAAAAAGTATACCTTACAATGTAAGTTGCTTTGGATAAAAATATCTGCCAACTGTATTTGATGTCACTCAGACCACTGGGGATTTATTTATAACTTTGACTGGTGACTGATCTGTGTTGAAGCCCCCTTCCAGTCATGTCTTCCATTGAGCCCCCATCAAACCTCAAATGAAACTATTGGTTATAGGTGTTTTTTTTAATCTACTTCAATAAAACTACATTCAAAGTCCAGTCAGTAAAGCTGCTTTTAAATTATTGTTTTATCTTACAGAGATTAACCTAAAGGTGCTGTCACAATAGCAAAAAAGGTCCAACTGTTTCAGTAGTGTAGTGTTGTATAAAGTACAGCTTATGCAGAAGTGACTTTCGAAAGAAGCGGTTTTCTCTTGGTCAACATGGCAAGTTCACGTGACCAGTCTGAATACGAATGAAACTCTGCGTGCAGAACAGTGTGAGAAACTGTGACCACAATTTAAAGCTTTGCCTAAGAGAAATATCACCTCATAACATTGACAGAAAAAAAAACTTTAAACACTGTATAAAATGAGGAAATAGCAACAACAAAATAAATTCATGAATGAATAATGATTCCTGATCCCAGATTAGTCATTTTGTTGTGTTTATCACTCTGACCACTGAAGATTGTTATCACAGCTTTTCCATTCTGTGGGGAAATGAATTAACAGCACATAGTCATGTCTTCCACTGAGCAGCCATGTTACCACAAATACTACTATGTCTAGAGAGTAGGCAGATGTGTGGTTTCCTCCTTCTTTGATAATGCTATCATCCAAGTTGGTCAGAGCAGTTTGCCCAGTCATCTTGATCAAGGTGATGCTGAGTTGCACAGTTTGTGTTTTTGGGTCATTTTCGGGTCCTTCAGTGTGTTTGCTGGTACATTTTTCTCTGTGAATGAAGTGGCTTTATGACTTGGGGTATGGCGTGAAATAAAGCGAGAGTAAAGTTAAAGATTGTGCATATGTGGTTTTGAGACTTTACCTCCATAGCTCTGCTGTAGAACCGAGTGGTTTTGTGTACATATTGCCTTGTGTGAGAAAAAAAAAAAAAAATACTGAAAACAGTTCATTCAGTCAACATGAAGTATAAAATATGGATTAAATGTATTTGTCATTATTGTGTTTACATACAGACAGACCTTCGGTCAGCCTCAATGTAGGATGTACAATGTATTGAACTACAGAATACAAACTAAAGAACTATATCCCATAACAGCAGTTTTGTAAGTAAGTACCAAACAGGAAAAAGCACATTTCTCCGTCTTAAGGATAGTTCACTCAAAAATGAAAATTCTGTCATTAATCATTCACCCTCATGTTGTTCCAAACCCGTAAGTCCTTTGTTCATCTTGAGAACACAAATGAAGATATTTTTGATAATATTCGCCTTCTGACTAGAAAGGTAGTGAGGACGTCGTTAAAATAGTCCACGTGACATTTGTGGTTCAAAAGTAATTTTATGAAGCTACAAGAATATGTGGTAGTTCTGTTGCTGTCTATGGAGGGTCAGAAAGCTCTCAGATTACATCAAAAATGTTTTAATTTATGTTCTGAGGATGAAGAAGGTCTTACAGGTTTGGATAGACATGAGGGTGAGTAGTTATTGACAGAATTTTCATTTTTGTGTGAACTGTCCCTTTAAGAAAAATTAAACTGCAGCTTGAATTTACTAGAAATTATTTAGTAGAAGTTCATAAAAAGATACAGAAAACAGATAATCCTGCAAAGAATGAACACTAATATCAAAATATCCTTCCTTTCCAGGAATTCCAATTCTGACATAGGGACATATTATGTATGATTTGAGTAACATGTGCAAAAATGTCCACAGACCCCCTGCAGTACCTTCATGGACCCCCAGGGGTCCATAACCCCCCATTTAAACCCTGAATTTAACCTTTAGGCCAACCAAATGTTGTAAAGTTTGAAATGTGTTACCTCACATTAGAAGTGTGAAACCTGAACGATGATGTTCACACTTTTAACTGCTCTTCTTTGCTGCAGAGGGTGGGTAGGTGTTGAGCTTGCGGGTGAGTTGATTGTTATAATTGTGAAACTCTGTAATACAATCGGTTTCACTTTAGTATCAGTATGGATGTACATTGTGACTTAGGTTTAGGTTACTTTCATATCATTGTATAGAGGAAGAGAGAATGTAAACGATTGCTCTCATAATATCACATGCATTTATTTACCAGTGTGCTATGTTATTGTTTTTCTCTAGAGGGTAAACAACAAAAACAAGATTGCTGTTTCCAATCTTCATATAAGACACTGCCAATCGAACTGATCAGATCTTATAGTTATGGAATCTCTGCAACTTGTCCTCCTAAAGAATTTGTAATGTAAGTTTAAATTGCATGTTATGATAGAGATTTGTACTGATTGAAATCTACGGCAGATATTTTTATTATGAATGCTGGATTGCTGCTGTAGAGTAATTAATGAATGAGGTTTGGTTGACATACAGTGTATTTTCTATTCACAGCTTCACCACTGTGAGAAAGAGACACATATGCGCAGATCCAAAAAGTGCCTGGACCATGTGGGTTATATGCACAATGCGAAAAAATCTCAGGCTCGGAGGACACACAGACCACATGTAGGGAGCTTACAGGGAACAACAAAGGTACTAAAATTACAGCCTTAATTGGTGTAAAGGATGAGCATGGGAGAAAGTAAATGTGAGGTCAAAGTAAACAGAAAAGAGTTAAGATGCAAGAGCACTGTTCCTTTTCTGGACCTCATGATCCCGTGCGTTTTATTAAAACTGAGTCATTACCCAAATCAACATTATCTTATCACTTTATCTTATCACTTATTATCTTATCAAATCTTTTTATCTTATCACTTAGAGTTTTCCTAAATAGTAAAAAAGTAAAAGTTCTTGGGTAAGAGATTCCTCACTAAGCTGACTCTATTTACTTTGTTAGTGCACATTCCTAATAATGCGGTGAACAATTAATCAGCTGAAAAAAAATAAATTCTTTAATAAAAATTTGCTTTTGCTCTGGAATACCCAGGCGGAAAAAAAGTGTACTTCCATAATGTACTTGACATGCTCTTTTTTTTACGCACTAATTTTGTATTTAATATACTTAAAAATATTCTTTAGTACTTCTTAAGATAATCTTACAAATATCTACTGTAAGTGCACTCAGATGTGCTATTTTGGGACGCTAAATATAAACAAAACTGTTCTTTTAACATACTATCTCTGTATTTAAGAAAAATTATTTTAGTTATCACTTGTAGCACACTTGAACACTTGAACACTTGAAGTGTATGAAATATGGGTTCAAGTGTACTACAAGCGATAACTAAGTACATATTTTAATACAAAGAAAATATGTTGATAGTGATGGTTTACTTCTTGCCCAACTTGTACATGAAAAGAAGGACGTAAATTAAATTGAATTAAAGGGAAATGTTGTGAAATGTTTCTAAAATTGTTACATATATTGAGGCAGATTGCCGGCAAAAGCTAATTCATGATAGGAGTCCTAAAATTAGGACTGACACACCCATTATTTTTAAGAGTTTCTCTTAAATCAGCAAGTTAGAATCTACTTTTAGCCTCAAATTGTTTTCTGAATATGGCCCCTGGACTCTAATGATTTGTTGTGCATGATAAGCAGTTTTGGCTGAGCTATGCTTAGATTCAGAGACATCGGAGTGTGAAAACTGCTATCAGATTGTGGCAGGAGGAGCAAAAGACTGTCTTTAGGAAAGTTTGATTGGGATTTCTTTTCATCCTCCCACCCTAATGCACAATAAAGCAGTGCTCATAAGTTCAGCTCCTAAGTGCTCATAAGTTCTATGTACACAAAAGGCCTATTTCTCTCAAATATTGTTTACAAATCTGTCTAAATCTGTGTTAGTGAGCACACCATTTGCTTCACGCAGTACAACACATCTCCTTTGGATACAGAGGTGATCAGGTTGTTGATTGTGGCCTGTGGAATGTTGGTCCACTCTTCTTCAATAGCTGTGCAAAGTTGCTGGATATTGGCCGGTGAGAATGCTGGCCATGCAAGAACTGGGATGTTTTCAGCTTCCAGGAATTGTGCACAGATCCTTGCAACATGGGGCCATGCATTATCATGCTGCAACATGAGGTGATGGGACGAATCTTGGGCCAATTTTGGGACAAAGCACTCGACAGCCAATAAGCGTTGGCAGAGATTTTCTTACTATAGGGAGATGAGAGGGTCTGTATTAGGTACTATTGGAGAAAGCATAACGGCCACCTTGGATCATGTGTCGTAAGGTTTCTTGAAGTGGCAACTTTTGAATTTGTAAAAAGTGCGCCTGCCTGGGGTTTGATGCTTACGGTGGCTGCTTAGGATGGAGATAAAGATCGCTGAATAAAGGCTTGGATTTGGTTCTGTTTCTCACATTCATATGGATTCTAAAGGTTTGGATTACAGTGCACAAACAAAATTGATTTCTTTTGTAATTATATTGCGTTTTTTTGTGTATTTTATGGTTCTTTTGTCAGTCACAGCATGTCAGACAAAATGCCCTTTGTGTCCAATGCCAAACAAAGTAAACATTACATAATAAGTAATGGTTAGATGATTGCAGAAATTTTATTCATTTTAAGGTTTTAAAGTGTAGTCTTGTTTAACATTATTTATTCTTTTAAACAAGTTGGCAGCAGAAATCACACAGAGCAGAACAAAATGTTATCTTTTCATATTAGGAAAATAAGTAAACAATTTAATAATGCAGTTGAAAACATAATGCCATTGATATGACTGCTAAATACAATAATAATCAAATTAATGCCGTGTTTTCAATATTCATGAGGATTCATTTGTAAGTTATTTCAGTAAGTCGTTCATACTAAGGCCTAAATAATTTATGTTTTAGCTGTCATCAGTATGTCAGTATTGTACGTTTTAGTGTCTGAAAAAACAGTAAATGTACGTTTTGTAGAACCATGTTTTAGCAAAACACATTTTATCATGAGATCACGTTGGATTGCCTGTGATATTAAATGGCAAAAGCACAAGAGTGCATATCTTGATACCCCATTTAGATCTTGTATCGTTATGATATTGATTGAATAATAAATCTTAATCTTAATCTTAATCTTTCTTTCTTTCTTTACTGCCATTACCTTGGCAAAAAGAGTGCTGCTTACCAGGAATGAAAGACAAACCAAAACTTCATGAAATTGTAAATTACAGAGTTCAGGAACCACAGCGTTGTTCAGTGAGAGCTATACTGTAAGTTTAAATCTGCTAAAATAATCACACCCACCCACATCTATCTCTATCTATATTGGTTTATCTATACATACATACATACATATACATATATATATATATATACACGTGTGTGTGTCTGTGTGTGTGCATGTCTACACATTTGTTTATTTACAGATTTACAACTCTGAAGAACAAAACAATTTGCTCCTACCCAAAGATAGGGTGGGTCCAGGATTACATACAGATCTTGAACAGAAGAAAAGTAACTGAAAAACCGGGCAAGAGAGAACTTCCAATTATGTCTTTAAAAGATTGCTGCTTAAATATAACAAAAGACCAGAACTTCATGAAATTGTGAATTACAGAGTTCAGGAACCACCGCAATGTTCAGTTAGAGCTGTACTGTAAGTTTTAAGCCTGCTTAAATAATCCAACATACACATGCATACACATCTATCTATCTATCTATCTATCTATCTATCTATCTATCTATCATCACACATATCTTTATCTGTCTACACACACACAACTCTGTATTACTATCTTTGTGAGGACATACATTGACTCAATGCAATCTCTAGCTCCTTACCCTAAACCTACCCATCAGAACTAAGTGCCTCAGCCAAACCCTTACCCTAAACCTAATCTTTACCTGATCCCTAAAACCAAGTCTTGACCCTCAAACAGGCCTTTAAAGGGGTCTCAGAAAGTGAGGAGCAGCCAAAATTTTCCTCACTCTGATGGTCTAAAATTCAAACCATCCCTCACAAAGATAGTTGTACAAGTGTACACACACACACACACACATGTATGTATGTATACATATATATATATATATATATATATATATATACACAGTCATGTGAAAAAGTTAGGACACCCTATTGAATTCCATGGTTTTCTGTATCAGGACATCATTTAAATAAACAAAGGGTGCTTGGCTGGTCTTATTTTGAAAATAAAACCTCAGATGAACAACAACACATGACAAATTGCACCGTGTCATTATTCACTGAACAAAAATAAAGCCAAAATAGAAAAGCCATGTGTGACAAAGTTAGGACACCCTTACTGTCAACATTGGAATTAAGAGGGTAAATAACAGTCAAGCACTGATAATTAAATACCTTTGATTAACTGATCATCAGCAAATCCGAGCGCCTCTATAAAAGCATAAGCTTTGTCAGTTTGCTGGTCTGGAGCCTTCAGGTGCACGTTAACACATTGCCAAGGAGGTAAGACATCAGCAATCATCTCAGAGAAGCAATTGTTGCTGCCATCAATCTGAGAAGAGTAATACGGCCATTTCCAAACAATCTGAACTTTATTCACAAGTGGGAGACATTTAAAACAGACACCTCTCCTTCCAGGAGTGGACATCACAGAAAATTTACCCCAAGATCAGAGCGTGTAAAGCTCAGAGAAATGGCAGACAACCCAAGAACTACACCTCAGACTCTACAGGCCTCAGTTAACATGTTAAATGAAAAAGTTCATGACAATACTATTAGAAAAATATGGGACAAAAATGGCATGTTTGGAAGGCTTGGCAGAAGAAAACTTCATTGCAGCATTGCAGCACAGTTTAGGTCTGCAAAGTTGCATCTGAACAAAACACAAGTCTTCTAAACTAATATCCTTTGAACAGACGAGACCGAAGTGGGGATGTTTGGCCATAATGCACAGCACCAATTTTGGTGAAAACCTAAAAAGCATATCAGCACAAACACCTCATACCAAAAGACAAACATCCTGGAGGAGGGCTGATCATTTTGGGCTTGTTTTGTAGCCACAGGACCTGAGCACCTCACAGTCATTGAGTTGACCATGAACTCCTCTGTATATCAAAGTATTGTAGAGTCAAATGCGAGGGCATCTGTCCGACATCTAAAGTTGGGCCAAAACTGGATCATGCAACAGGACAATGATCCCAAGCACACCTTCAAATCTACAACAGAATGGCTGAAAAGAAAAGAATCAAGGTGTTGTGACAGCCCAGTCCAAGTCCAGAGCTCATCCTGACTCAAATGCTGTGGTGAGAGCTGTGCATAAACAAATTCCCACAAACCTCAATAAACTGGAGCAACGTTGAAAAGAAGAGTGGTCAAAATTCCTCCAGAACGATGTGAGAGACTGATAAAGTCACACAGAAAATGAATGCTTCAAGTTATTGCTGCTAAAAGTGGATCTACAGGCAACTGACTCATAGGGTGTCCTAACATTGTCACACATGGCCTTTCCATATTGGCTTTATTGTTGTTAAACAAATAATGACACAGTGTGATATGACATGTGATGATGTTTATCTGAGGACTTATTTTCTAAATTTTAAGACTTGCCAAGGACCAGATCATTTTTTATTATGTCCCGATACATAAAACCATGAAATTCAATAGGGTGTCCTAACTTTTTCACATGACTGTATGTATAGTTTGTGTGTACATATTTGCTTATTTACAGATTCACAACTGTGAGGAACAAAACAATATGCTCCTCCCCAAAGAAGAGTTGGGTCCAGAATTACATACAGATCTTGAACAGAACAAAAGAAACCGAAAACCAGAAAAAAGCAGGCAAAAACGAATTAGCCATTAAGAGCACCCAACCACTGTACTTTTGTTAAAATAGAAGCAAGGTTTTACTTTTGTTTTCTGTATAAAATGTTTAGACAACTTAATTATTTAAAAAGAAAAAACTTCTTTATGCTAATAAAATCTACTGATATTACCAGGATGACTGAATTACTTCTGATATCTAGTTAAAAATCAATGGGTTTGTGTCATTATGTTTGTGCCATTAATTTTTGTATACCCGTTTTGTGTGATTTGTGACTTTTTTTTTTTTTTTTATTAGTATAAAATGCATTTACAGTAAAACATAATCTTGTCCATATTAAGTTGTGTTTTGAATGGTTCTGTAGTGAATATTTGTTATGGACTGGACATTAAATTTCTGTTAAGTACCTCTTTGTATTAGTTGTCTTTTCTGTATATTTTTGACATATATTTTCAACAGAACTGTTGAGAAGAGAAATGATGGAGAAGTGGAACAGGATCCAAAAAGGAACTCTGGACAGCATTCAAACTCTTGTTAACTAATTTTAGTTTGTTTTTCACAATAGATCTTAACATCAATCCACTGCAACTTTACAGAAAATAGTGGCATGTACTGTATGTACTATAGTCCGGTATACAGTAGCTCTAAATACAGTATATTCACAAAAACATACCATGGTATTACCACATTTTTAACATGGTAACATAGAATTTCTTGGACACGTACCATTAAAACACCATGATAGAAAAAAAGACTTTAAAGATACTTTAGACAAAAATCAGCATGTAGTATTATCTTAAAAACATATATTTTTAGTCTATCAGTTTGGTTTATGTAACCAAATTAAAAAATATAAATACTATATTAAAATACTGTAATCATTTAGAATCAATACTGTGATTACCAAAGTAATATCATGCTACAGCACTCTTTTTGGGTCAGTTTTTAGAGGTTAATTTTTATTTATTTATTTATGATGAAGAAATGTGATTGCAGAGGATGGTGAGGCGGTGAGCTTTGTGGGCTGAAAGACTTCGTTCAGCATAGACCCTTCAGTTTCATAATTAGAAGTGAGCAACAGAACAAGATGAAGTTCACTGTATTTGCTGCCTTTCTTTTCTCTATAGGATGGATAAGTGTTGAGGATGCAGGTGAGATTTGATTGTTTTAATGGTTTAGCTCTTCAGATGGTTTGGCTTTAGTAACTTTCAGTCAACTGAAATGTAAAGTGTTTGAGCTGACATTGTAGCTTAAGAGAGAGTGTACATGTGTTGATCTTATACTGTGAATGTAATGATTACTCACCTCAATACAATGTGCTTCTTCAGAATATGATGGACCTCCACCAGACTGCTGTCTTACTGCAAACACCCAAATACCATTTGAAAACATAGTGAATTATACTACACAAGATTCAAGATGTCTTATCAGGGCTGTAAGGCAAGTTCAGAATTATTATAATCTATCACAATATTACATTTTACACAAAGTAAGTAACGAATTGGTGGAAAATTAAATGATGAGAGCTAAAACATCAAGTATCCTTTTTTCCATGTACAGGTTCCTCACCAAGAAAAACAAAACTATTTGTTCAGATCCTGATAGCAAGTGGACTAAGAAAGCAATCAGTATAGTGGAAGGGAGAAGGACAACAAAACCTTACCCAAAACCTGCTACATGCTATACAAGTACAACAAACATGATCCCAACTACAGCTACAACAGACAAAACATCAGGAACAGAGACTGAGACTAGCACAAGTACAACTGTAACACCAGCAGTGACGACAATTACAACATCTGAAACAGAGACCAGCACAAGTACAACTGTAACACCAACAGTGACGACAATCAAAACATCTACACTGGAGACAAAGATCAGCAAAACCACCCTACAACCTTCAGTGTCCAAAGAAAAGCCAGAATCTACTGCAACAACATGTGGGACAAGTGAAACAACTGCACCACCAACAGAAACACCTCTGATCACATCTGCAGCAACTATCACCACTATACCACCGCTTTATCACAGGAAAAAAACACCAAAGCCGCTAATCAAAAAACTTGGGAAAAACAAGAAAGGACTTAGAAAAGGTATGTGCTATACAAGTAAAACATAATCCTAACTGTAAACAGAACAAACAAAACACAGGGAACAAAGTTTGAGACCAGCATGAGTACAACTGTAACACCAATACTGATGACAATTAAAACATCTAGATTTGGTAGCTTTCACTTAACTGAAATGTAGAGAAGTTGAAATGAGTAACTAATGAGAAAGTGCACATGCGTATGTCTTACACTCTGCTAGTGAATACTCACCCCAATAAAATGATGTGCTTCTCTAATAGGCGATATACGTCCAGTACACTGCTGTCTTACTGTGTCAAACACCAGAATTCAACATGAAGACATTCTGTATTATGACATGCAAGAAAAAAATCTATGTCCTGTCCGAGCTGTAAGGCAAGTTCAGAGATTTCAATATATATAACAGTTTGAAGTTTTACACAGATTCAGGAATAATTGGGTAATGGGTAGATAATTAAATGAAGAAAGCTAAAATGTCAAGTATTATTATTATTCATATTTAGAGTGCACACCAAGGAAAACAAAATTATTTGTTCAGATCCAGACAGTTTCTAGGCTGAAATAGCAAAGGCAACAGAGGGTGGGAAAAGCCACCAGCACCCACTTCATACTATACAAGTACAACACCTTCAACAGAAAAAGCACTGGGAAAAGAGACTGAGACCAGCACAAGCACACCTGTACCCCCAGTAGTGATGAAAATCATATTTTCTGGACTGGAGATCAGCACGAGTATAACTGTACCACCAATAGTGACGACAATTGAAATGTCTGGACCAGAGACAAGCTCAAGTACACCTGTACTACCAATAGTGACGACAATCAAATTTTCTGGAAAGGAGATCAGCACGAGTATAACTGTACCATCAATAGTGATGACAATTGAAACACCTGGACTGGAGACAGAGACCAGCAAAACAACCACTCAACCAACTTCAGTGTACAAAGACAAGCCAGAATCTCCTCTCAGTAGTGTGACAACATTTCAGATGGGTGAAACAGAAACATACAGAGTAGTTGGTGATGATATGTTGGGTTTTTTGAGAGAGAGTATGTAGGCTTATACTAACATGAAAATCAATGTTTTTGGGCTGTACTGTGAGTTTAGGGCATAACATTTTTATTGTTATTATTCTTATTTTTATATATGGACTATTATCTATTATCTACTGTCTATTGCATAATCTATTTTTACTGGACTCTTATTAGAAATACATGTTTTGAAGTATAAAATTAGAACTATTTATGTACACATTTTCTTACTTTTTCTTACTTACAGATTCATAACTGTGGAGAACAACATAATTTGCTCTTCTCCAGTAGAAGACTGGGTCCAGGATTATATACACATCTTAAACAGAAGAATAACAACTGAAAAAACAGACAGGAAACAGTTTGCCATCACAAAGATCAAACCACTGGAGCCGGATCAAAGTAGATCTATTGAAACTACAGAGACATTTCAGCTGGATGGGTTGTCCAAGGTGGAGAAGAAAAAGGTGGAGTTGTTGGTAACATCAGTGTCATTTGAAATACATGACGGATATAAAAGCATCAATAATTACTTTTGTTTAAAAAAGGAACAAGCTAAATACTTTTGTATCAAACAGCCTTAAAACATCTGCTGGACAAGTTTGGACAGCTTTTTATGCTTGTATACTGGTAATACCAGAATAACTGAATAACTTTAAAATAAAAGTCTTACAAATGAATAAGGTGATGGTTGTTACGAGGAGTGATTGACGAGAGGCGAGCGGATCCATAAGCAAGCTTTTATTGGGACGAGACAGAGACATGGTCATACAGGCAGGGTAGAGACAGGAGCAGACAGGGATGAAACAGGCGATCCAAGAGAATAATCCGATAAAGACGAGCGATAAATCACAAGGCAGGCGGCTAGACAGACGTAAACGAGAAAACCAGGCAGGAGATCAAAAAACCAGGAACTTGGGAAACACTAGGGAAACAGAAATATAAACAATACAAAGAATCAACGAAACAACAATCCAGGAAGTGCAACTGAGGAGGACCGGGGTTTTATAGGATGCCTGATTGGTCACGGGGGCTGACGCAATCAGAGCGGTGGAGGATGGGAGATGCAGTCCGAGATGCAAAGCGACAGTCAGAGTGAGTGGGTGGAGCGAGAGTGACATCTGGTGGTGAGTAGACAACGGGACACCGACCAGGTTCGTGACATAGCCCCCCCCCAAGGAGCGGCTTCCAGACGCTCGAAAGAAACAACAGTCCAGGGGAGCGGTGGGATGGGAGGGAGACAGGGCGAGGGCAGGAGGACCAGGTCCATGAGGGAAGCCCAGAGATTGAGGCAGGACCGACAGAGCAGGTACCCTCCAGGGTGGGGCCGGAAGCGGAGCAAGAGCCCTCCAGGGCGGAGGTGGAGCAGGAGCCTTCCAGGGAGGGGCCGGAGGCGGAGCAGGAGGCGCAGGAGCCCTCCAGGGCGGAGCAGGAGACGCAGAAGCCCTCCAGGACGAAGCAGGAGGCAGAGCAGGAGGCAGAGCAGGAGGCAGAGCAGGAGCCCTCCAGGGCGGAGCCGGAGGCAGAGCAGGAGGCGCAGGAGCCCTCCAGGGCGGAGCCGGAGGCAGAACAGGAGGCGCAGGAGCCCTCCAGGGCGGAGCCAGAGGCAGAACAGGAGGCGCAGGAGCCCTCCAGGGCGGAGCCGGAGGCAGAGCAGGGGGCGGAGCAGCCCTCCAGGGAGAAACAGGAATCTGCGTCACGGTCTGGGACCTGGGGAAAGCAGGGACAGAGGAGGCAGACAGAGTAGGGGGAGAAGGCGCAGCAGCCCTCCGGGGCGGACCAGGAGGCGGAGCAGGAGGTACCGCAGCCCTCCGGGCGGAACAGGAGGCGGAGCAGGAGGTACCGCAGCCCTCCGGGGCGGAACAGGAGGTACCGCAGCCCTCCGGGGCGGAACAGGAGGCGGAGCCGCCCTCCGGGGCGGAACAGGAGGCTGCGTCTTGGACGGGGACCTGGGGAGAACAGTGACAGAGGATGCAGACAGGAAAAAGGGAGAAGCAGAGAGTTTAGCAGTTAACGCCCCCTCCATAAGAGGTTCTACGGCCGACGCCGACACCTCTGGAGGCTTTGGCGCAGCTTCTCCGATGGGGAAGGCTTCGGGAGCAGACTTGAGACCCGACGGGACCTCTGAAGCAGGCTTGTGATCAGCGGGGAGCTCTGGGTCAGGCTGGAGACCAGACGAAAGCTCTGCAGCAGGCTTGAGATCAGAGGGGAGTTCTGGAGCAGGCTGGAAACCAGACGAGAGCTCTGCAGCAGGCTTGAGATCAGAGAGGGACTCTGGAGCAGGCTTGAGATCAGACGGGAGCTCTGGAGCAGACTGGTGAACAGACGTGGCCTCAGGGGTTGATCTGTGAACAGACGTGATCTCAGGGGCACAGTGTGCAGCCCACACACACCAGATGGCAACCGCCATTAGAGGAAGAGCAGCAGCGGGAGGTTGTGGTGGGTCCAGTACACTGGTTACCATGATAGGCCGTGATCGTGGGATATCTGACGAGGCATGGCACGGCTCCGGGAGGTCAGACGAGACATGACGAGGCACTGGGAGGTCTGAAGAAACATGGAGAGGCTCTGGGCGATCAGACGAGACATGACTTGACTCTGAGCGGTCAGACGAGGCGTGATGGGGCTCTGAGCCGTCGGGCAGGATATGACTTGGTTCGTGGTGACCAACTGTGACCTGACCTGCTTCATGAAGATCAATAGTGAACTGGCTTGACTCTTGGAGATCAGCAATGACCTGACTCGGCTCGTGAAGATTATTAGTGACTCTACTTGACGCGGGGACGACAGCCTTGACGTTGCTTGACGCGGGGACGACAGCCTTGACGTTGCTTGACGCGGGGATGACAGCCTTGACGTGACTGGACTTGGAGGCCGGACTGGACTTGGAGGCCGGACTGGACTTGGAGGCCGGACTGGACTTGGAGGCCGGACTGGACTTGGAGGCTACAGCTGTAGCCTGACTTGACTCTGGAGCAGCGGCTGAAGTTTGACTTGGCTCTGGAATAACAGCAGCAGCATGGCTTGGCTCATGAGGATCTGCTGTAACCTGGCTTGACTCCTGAACAATATGGCTTGGCTCAAGAACAACAGCTGTAACATGACTTGACTCAGGAACAACCTGGCTTGACTCAGGAACAACAGCTGTAGCGTGACTTGACTCGTGAAGAACAGGTGTGACTTGGCTTGACTCGTGGGGAACAGCCGTAACGTGACTTGACTCGTGGAGAACGACAGCTGTGTCTTGACTTGACTCTGGGGTACTCGCCGTGGCATTAAGGAGTGCCATTTTAGCTGCCCATACTGTCACTAGAGGAGTGTCCAGCACGTGGGCCATCCTGACCACAGGTGGTGTCCGGATGGCGGCCATCTTGTGTAGTTGCTTGGAGACGGCGGCCATCTTGGGCTGTTGCTTGGAGGCGGCGGCCATCTTGTGCAGTGGCTCAGGAAAGATGGCTGTAATTTGACTTGAGACAGAGGCAAGAGTTGTAATTTGACTTGACACAGGGACAACAGTTCTGGCCTGATTTGACACAGGAAACACAGTTTTAACTTGACTTGCCTTAAGAGCAGTTCTGACTTGACTTGACGCAGGAACAGCAGCAGCAACTTGACTTGGCTCGGAAACTTTACTTGACTCAGGAAATGCAGCTGCAGCTCCATATAGCTCTGGTATGGCAGCTGTGACATGACGGAGCTCTGTTTCCGCCGCCATCTTGTGAACGGACTCCGCCGTCGCCGCCATCTTGTGAGTGCGCGCCGGCGCTGCCGCCATCTTGTGAACGGGCTCCGCTATCGCCGCCATTGCTCGAGCGCGCTCCGACACGGCCGCCATTTCACGAGCAATCCAGGCGGCAAACGTGTTTGTAGCATCGTGCTCCGGCATGACCGTCCATCTGCGAATGGGACGCGCGGTCGCCATTGCCGCGTTGTCGCGCTCCCTCTGCGCGACCCCCACGGTGCACGGCGAACCCACACACAAAAATGCAAAGTTTAAAAAATCCTCCAGTGACGAGCGCGGGCCCTCGCGTCTCAGTCGTGCACGGAGGGGCTGGTTCACGCCGTCACAGAAAACCTCAATTAATATACAGTCCGGGAGAGTGGAATGGTTAGCAATGGAAATAAACTCACGTGTATATTGTTCAAGTGTGTGTGATCGCTGTTTGATTCTGGATAGAGTTATGTCCGTGTCCATATCTGATGAATGTCCGGGGTGAAAGCTGCTGGATCCTGTTGTGCTGGATTGTTCTGTTACAAGGAGTGATTGACGAGAGGCGAGCGGATCCATAAGCAAGCTTTTATTGGGACGAGACAGAGACATGGTCATACAGGCAGGGTAGAGACAGGAGCAGACAGGGATGAAACAGGCGATCCAAGAGAATAATCCGATAAAGACGAGCGATAAATCACAAGGCAGGCGGCTAGACAGACGTAAACGAGAAAACCAGGCAGGAGATCAAAAAACCAGGAACTTGGGAAACACTAGGGAAACAGAAATATAAACAATACAAAGAATCAACGAAACAACAATCCAGGAAGTGCAACTGAGGAGGACCGGGGTTTTATAGGATGCCTGATTGGTCACGGGGGCTGACGCAATCAGAGCGGTGGAGGATGGGAGATGCAGTCCGAGATGCAAAGCGACAGTCAGAGTGAGTGGGTGGAGCGAGAGTGACATCTGGTGGTGAGTAGACAACGGGACACCGACCAGGTTCGTGACAATGGTAGTGAAAAATCAGCACTTTGATTCTGCCCACATTGATCATATGTTTTGTAAAAATTTTTGGTCATGTTTTGTGTGATGACTTCTATTTTGTGTGTTGCTTTTTTAATTAATTTAAAATAAATGTAAGTATATCAAAATAATTTAACTAACTAGTAAATGCAATGTAATCATATTAATCCATATGCATGTATGGCACTGTAGAGCACATTTATTATTATTAAATTAAAGATGCAGTAAATACCATTTTCTCTTAAAGATGTACTTTTTAGGAATTTTTGTGTTAGGTGGACAGAAGATTGTGAAGTTATGCCTGAAATCTTTATCATCATACAGCTTTAATATTTTGGTGATCTCTTCTTTAAATGTAGTAGTCAGATTACTTATGCTGACAGTGACAACACAACAAATCAGGCAAGAGACCAAGTAAATAGCTATGCGTGGGCAGCTTGGCGAGGAAACATATACTGAGCGCATCTTTTGGTTTAGTTCATTTGTCTTCCTATAGGAAGATGACTCGAAGGAACAAGTTTAGTTTTTCCCACCGCACTTTAGTTTAGGGACAAGTTCTCTCTATTAACTATCTATTAACTACAACTTTTGCCTCAGTGAACACCTAATTTGCTGCTTATTAAAAGTTCATAAGGTAGATATTAAGTTTAGGTATGGCCTAGGATTAAGGACTAGGATTTAAAATACGGTCATGCAGAATAAGGCATTAATATGTGCTTTTTAAGTACTAATAAACAGCCAATATGCTAGTAATATGCATGCCAATAAACAACTAGTTAATAGTCACAATTGGTCCTTTAAAAAATTGTCACCGTTTTTCCTACAGCCCTAGCACCCTTTGCAAAGGTCTTTCTTGTATTCAAACAATCATATTTATAACAAAAAACAAACAAACAAACAAAAACAACAACAACAAAAAAAAACTGATAGCTGTAGTTTCCAGGATTTTACTGTAAAAAGTGTGGTAGTGTCATTTCGGGTTTTATGGATTTAACATAAATTTACATTTAAACAAGGTATTTCATTAACTGACATAATGTTATGTAATGTAATGTTTAGTACCTTTGTAATATACTGATAACCACCAAATGCTGGTGGTGATGTGAAAGTCACATGATTAACCAAAGCTCATCACCAGCCGCTTTTCCACAAGCTGAGAAAAAACATATATAGAAGGTGCGGTGCATGGTGTTATTCACAGAAACATTAAACATTATCATGGTAACACAGATAAAACTGAAATAATGCAATAAACATTAATTTAATAACATTAGATGTCACATACAACCCTACTGTACACATCTGATAAGAAAAAACAAAACAAAACAAGAAATATAATTATTTCAATTTCAGGGAATTCTGGGAATGTCAGTTTATGCTTTTCACTGTAAATTATACATTCTTTTTTACTTTCCATTACCGTAAAAGTATATGTAATGTCCAATACAGTTTTTGACTATATAGTAAGGGAACGTACCATTAACTAATTAAAGGAGAACTCCACTTCCAGAACAACAATTCACAAATAATTTACTCACCCTCGTCATCCAAGATGTTCATGTCTTTCTGTCTTCAGTCGTGAAGAAATTTTATGGTTTTTGAGGAAAGCATTTTACGATT
The DNA here is from genome assembly GCF_022985175.1 of Labeo rohita. NCBI lineage: Eukaryota > Metazoa > Chordata > Actinopteri > Cypriniformes > Cyprinidae > Labeo > Labeo rohita. Next base: position 28,787,962 of record NC_066870.1, read on the forward strand.
TTTCCCCATATAATGGACTTCATTAATTTCATGGATTTCGAACATCCAAAATGTAGTTTAAATGCAGCTTCAAAGGGCTCTAAACGATCCCAGCTGAGGAAGAAGGGTCTTATCTAGCGAAAATATCTGTCATTTTTTTTTTTTTGGAAAATAAAAATTTGTATACTTTTTAAGCACAAAAGCTTGTGTAGCACAGGCTCTGGGATGCACGTCCACGACGCTATGTACTATTGCAGGGGTGGTGAACGTCGGTCCTGGAGAGCCGCAGCTCTGCAGAGTTTTGCTTCAACCCTAATCAAACACACTTGGACAAGCTAATCAAGGAATGAAGGGTTACTTGGAAGCTACAGCCAGTTGTATTTTTATTAGGGTTGGAGCTGAACCGGAGTGTGCCACCCCTGTCCTATTAAATAACATTGAAATGTCATGCGGAACGTAGACGAAACTACAGACCCAAAGCAAAGCAAACACGCGAAGACTAAGAAATTGCAAGTAAGTCAAATGCTGTTTACAAACAAAAAGGTACAATGATGTCGGACGATTCTGAAGTTGTAGGAGAAAACAAGATGGTGTTTTTCGCCATATTCTACCTTTTTGAGCCAGAGTACACAGACACTGAACTTAGACGTGATTTGTGGTAGTGATGGGAAGTTTGGATCATTTTACCGTCTCTGACATTTGAGTCCGTTCAGCAAAATGAACGAATCTGAAACACAGAACTGAATGCAACTTATAAAGACAGGTGATCACAATGAACCTAATCAAGACACAGGTTAACTAATGATGATAAATGAGGACAGGAAAGAGGGAGAAACCAACATAAACAGTCCACAGGGGTGTGACAACAAGGGGGTGAATAAATTATTTGTAAATTGTTCTTTTGGAAGTGGACTTCTCCTTTAATAGGTTTTTACTTTACATTTTTAGTCGTATTGGTTAAAATCATGGTAATTTTTTACAGTGTGTGTAAAATAGGAATATTGTAAAGGCAACATGTTGCTGTTAAAAAAATGGCTTGTACTAAAGCAAATTATTCAAATATTATCTTTAATTAATTTTTTGTGTTTTTCACAGCATCATTCCAAATCAGCTTTACAGAACATGGAAAGAATAATGAAAAACTCCTAAGATTTACACACATACAAATTTATTTTTTACTGTTGAAATACATTTTGTAAAATTTTAAAATGACTTTTTTTCTATCAAATTTTCCACAACCCCTTGACCAATCTCATGACAAAAATGTAGGGTACAACGGGGCTAAAAGCACATCTTAAGAAAAGGTTCACTGTGGTTCATTAAAAGAATTAATTTTTATTCAGTAAAGATATTGTCAATAAAATATGTTAATATAAAAAAAATATTTTTAAAATACAGAAACAAAATCATTCTAAGTAAATATTCTGAAAGCATTAAGTAAATATTCTGAAATCATTGAAGTAGATCCCATAATATTATTATATTATAATTTAATATAGGTATTAGGGGTGTGCAAAGCAGCCGGTATTTGTATCTGTATTTGTAAAAAAGTATTTGTATTTGTATTTGCATTGGTAAAAATCAAAATAGGCGTAAAAAACGTTACACTTCTACACACTTTTTTTGGCTGGTGGAGGACCAAGAGATCTCAGCAGCAGCCACACTCTTTTCTATTTGGTTGCCCAAATCCATTAGTTTCAACTTTAATGGGTGACGGGAAGCTATGCTAAGGTGAACTGGGGAGTCGCTCTCTAAACAAGGGCTTTAAAAAATGACTTTTTTCGTTTTAACGATGGCAAATCGGCGGTCCGTGCATTCCACAATACAAGACATTAATTTAACAAAACTATTCAAAAGTGGTCATTTTGAAAAGTGTGTCCCCAGTGGAAAATGTGAGTGGAGTTATCATTTAATGTGAGTGTATGCCAGAATGTGCGCTGTAGCACAAAATATAGTATATTTCTTCAAAAGCAGATTGTGGAGACATTTTAATTGTCCACAATCAAAAATCGTTCACACACTAATTGCAATGTAGTTTTGCAAATCCGGAACAGAGGTTGGTTAAGAGAGAGAAAAAAAAAAGCGGAGCGCAGTGTCAGTGAAAGAGTGAAAAATATCTAAAATCTGTTAAGAATGTACAGATCGAGTTTTTAGTTATGTAATGTTGGAGAAAAAGAAACTGTCACTGTATCAGCTCACAGCGGTCTGGGCATAAAATAGCGAAAGTTTTGTAAAGAAATAAAAACAAGAAATATCGCACAAATTTCCAAAAATACAGATTAAATTTTGGGAGCATATGCCCTGCCCCCAACCCCTCCGACTCCTGAATGTCACTCACTCAGCTCATGCGGGCGTGCACTGCGGTCTCATGAGGAAATCAGCTTTTTGATATAAAGTTTTTCTTGTTCCCGAATACAAATATCTTTTTAAGTATTTGTTCGAAATAAGTATTTGTAAAAACACGCTATTTGTGCCTTTCCGAATACCGTATTCGGGTTCGGCTCCACCCCTAATAGGTATACAGTAGTAACAACAAATTATATTTTATTATATTATATGATTAAGATTTTGTCTCAAAATATATGCATCCATTTTAGCGATTCTCCGTGTGACCACAGTTCTGACCTGAAATGTCCATTAAGCTGTAACTTTAATGCTCCATGATGTTTTACACCTAAACCTACCCGATAGTATGAAAAAAACAGAATTTGATGTAAAAACACAGTCGCAAGCATGCTGTTTTAGCTTGTTTTTCAATTTCATCTTTCAGCTCTTTCATCACAAGTCAAGTTTTTGACAGGATTCGTACCCAAGGAATCCAATAAGTCCAAATCCGTGCTGGCTGAGCTACCGAGCAAGCTTGTTACATCCGGAAAGCAAAATATATGGAGCTGTAATCATAACTGTGTATGAAAATGATTACAAAATCTGTAGTGATATGTACTTATTGGTACATATCCAAACTTATTGGTACATATCCTGGTTCCTCAAGAAACATAATTTCTTATTGACTGAAGAAAGAAAGACATGAACATCTTGGATCAAAAAGGGGCGAGTAAATCTGTAAATTTTTGTTTTGGAAGTGAACTTTAACATTTGGAATTTTAACTTTGTTAATATCTTAGTGTGGTATTAGTATTTTTCTTAAGTCTGGACCTACTTTTTCCACCACTGCTGAAAACCCAGAGTGCAAATCAGAGCCAGAACATGAAGTATTAACACACATCTTCACCGCAACTTTGATTATAATACAACTCAAATCTTTTCCAATGACGCAGGTCAAGTTTATGCAATTCTGGTCACCAAAAAACGAAACTTCAAAGATGAGCATATTGCCCACTGGCTGCTCTTTGGTTTACTAGAACTTAGCATATAATGCACAGTTAGGTGCAGCATAGCTATCACTACTTCCTCTCGCAGAACAGAGTGTGATGCTGTGGTCTGTCATCTCGCATCTATATACACCAGAACTTTCTACAAATAGCTCAGAGGACATCATAGACCGTGTTTCTTGCATGTGATTTTGAAACAGGAAATGCGCATGTGGTTGTTCATTTAGGTCTTCATATTTACTTTCATATAATACCAGAAAGGACCACCGTACTATAGCAAATATGGCCGTAGTGAACAAACTCATAAATGTTAACCTTACAAAACAAGAAACATTTGTAGAATCGCATTAAACTACATGCAGTTGTTCATTCTGAATGTCTGAAAAAATACATCATGAAACATCTACACGTGTCTCTGTTAAAGTGTAGGTGAGTGCTGGGTGGGAGCTGGTTTTGTTTTAAGGTCTTGCTGAGAAATGGAAGATCCCACTTAAGCTGAATAAAACTTTTGTGGTTTCATGATCACAGCCCCTTTAAGGCCTCTGTAGTTTCCACACACGTTTAACAGGCCCACATTTTATACCTAATGCTTACAAAGTGCATAAAGATTCCATTTTTAGATGGATGCACTCTCATTTTGACTTTTTTAATGTTGCCCTTATACTCAAAAACTTTCTTGTCAACCTGAGCTGTTGCACGACATATTTATTGCTGTAAGCAAGCACGTCATGTGACATGAATTAGGCCAGCTCGGTTAAGAAACAGCAGTTTGCAAACAGTGCTGGGGAATGTTAATTTTAAAAGTAATGCATTATAATATTGAGTTACTCCCTAAAAAAGCAACTAATTACATTACTTAGTTACTTTTTATGGAAAGTAATGCGTTACTTTACTTTTGCGTTACTTTTTAAATCTGGGCAGAGCTTGCTTGTTTGTTTTTAATATAGAAAGTTCTATTTTTGGCAAATGTAAAAGCCTTTTCACATCAAAAGCCTCAGGCTTTGAGAAAAGTAATTTCACGTCTGTACAGTAGACCACAGAAGAAAAAATATAAACTCTTCAGCAATAAAAAAAGGAAAACAAATGTTAGATTATCTTCAGTAATTTTTACTTATTAGTATGGTTGAATTGCATCATCGAAGGTCGGCAGCAAAGACATTGGTTAATAAAATAGTATTAAATGCATAAAGGACATTTGTATTATTTAACCTATTTAATTATTGCCGGTTTGTGTCATATTCTGAGTTGAATTTCACTGTTTTTATTCATTTTGAAGAATACTGAATCTGTTTTTTGTGAGTGAAGGGGAAGTAACTGGCGTTACTTATTTGAAAAAAGTAACTCAGATATTTTCTTGTCAATTAAAAAGTAATGTGTTACTTTACTAGTTACTTTGAAAAAGTAATAATATAACGTAACTTGCGTTACTTGTAATGCATTACCCCCAACACTGTTTGTGAATGTAGTCATATAAAGTACATACTTTATACTATACGCTTATAAAAAAAAAAGAGTGCTATTATCACATTTTTGAAAATATTGTTTCACCAAGATACTTTCTGAAGTACCATGTAAAAAAATATACTTCAGATGCAAATTAGGGTACATTTTAATCGGTTTGAACACATATTTTTTAGTCTTTTAGCTCAGATTATTGTTTTGTATCATTTCTATAACAAACTAAATAAAAACATAAATAAATACCATATTAGATAAATACTGTGATTTAGAATCAGTACCGCTCTATATAAAATGATGTAATTGTACCATTTAACAGCACTTTTATGGATTTAATTGTTTGTTTGTTTGCTTTTTTAATTAAAATGAGCTATTATGTAGCCAAGTCTATGTATAGAACATAAATTCAACTGAACTGTCATTCTGACCAATACTTTAGGTCTCTATGAACTGAAATGAGCCATGATGAATGCTCATTGTGAATTCTGTAACCCTTTACTTTCCTCTATGTGGTTAAATGCATCTCTTTCTCTCTCACTTTTGGTCTTCCACTCATCACTCATCTTTTCCTGTCCCCGACTGAGGTGTCTGTGGGCCTAGTTGACGAAGAAAAGTGATCATAGAGGGTGGTGAGCTTTGTGGGCTGAAAGACCTCCTTCAACAAAGACCCTTCAGCACAGCAGAAAGTTTCATAATCAGAGGTGAGCATCAGAGCAAGATGAAGTTCACTGTATTTGCTGCCTTTCTTTTCTCTATTGGATGGATGAGTGTTGTGATAGCAGGTGAGATTTGATTGTTTTAATTGTTTAGCTCTTCAGATAACTATTGTGGTTTGGCTTTAGTAACTTTCAGTCAACTGAAATATAAAGTGTTTGAGCTGACATTGTAGCTTAAGAGAGAGTGCACATGTGTTGATCTTATACTGGAATGTAATGATTACTCACCTCAATACAATGCGCTTCTCCAGCAGATGATGGACCTCCACCAGACTGCTGTCTTACTGCGAACACCCAAATACCATTTGAAAACATAGTGGATTATACTACACAAGATTCAAGATGTCTTATCAGGGCTGTAAGGCAAGTTCAGAATTATTATAATCTATCACAATATTAAGTTTTACAAAGAGTAAGTAACTAATTGGTGGAAAATTAAATGTTGAGAGCTAAAACATCAAGTATCCTTTTTTTTCATGTACAGGTTCCTCACCAAGAAAAACAAAACTATTTGTTCAGATCCTGATAGCAAGTGGACTAAGAAAGCAATCAGTATAGTGGAAGGGAGAAGGACAACAAAACCTTTCCCAAAACCTACTACATGCTATACAAGTACAACAAACATGATCCCAACTACAGCTACAACAGACAAAACATCAGGAACAGAGACTGAGACTAGCACAAGTACAACTGTAACACCAGCAGTGACGACAATTACAACATCTGAAACAGAGACCAGCACAAGTACAACTGTAACACCAGCAGTGACGACAATTACAACATCTGAAACAGAGACCAGCACAAGTACAACTGTAACACCAGCAGTGACGACAATTACAACATCTGAAACAGAGACCAGCACAAGTACAACTGTAACACCAGCAGTGACGACAATTACAACATCTGAAACAGAGACCAGCACAAGTACAACTGCAATGCCAGCAGTGACGACAATCAAAACATCTACACTGGAGACAAAGATCAGCAAAACAGCCATCCTACCAACTTCAGTGTCCAAAGAAAAGACAGAATCTACTGCAACAACATGTGGGACAGGTGAAACAGAAACAAAACCCAAAACGCCTGGAGTAGGGACACATTTGACCACATTTGCATCAAGGGACAATACAGTGATCAACACAACACATAATAACACACCTAAGAGGACAAAACCATCAAAGTTACAAATGAAAATACTTAGGAAGAGCAAGAAAGGACTTAGAAAATATCAGATGAGAGTTAACCATCTAAAAAATAAATCCAAATAAAACTGGACAATTTGTATAAATATACACACACATTACAGTAAGTTTGAATGTACTCATGATGGGATGTGAGTTGAAGCACTACAGATATTATTTAGTCCTAGTCTAGGACTGAACTATGGTATTGGTCTTTTAACTGCAGACTATAGAAAATAATGTGACAATTCTGACCAGTTCAGTTGTGTGGTGTGTTTCTACTGTATTTTAAAATATTTTAATTATTGTTAATAAATTAATTCAACAAATATTTGTAAATATAAATAAAATGTAGACCAACAACTTTATTTTTATTACAATAATAAATGAATACAATAAATATTTCTTCTGACGTGCTGTCATTGAAAATTCTTCACACATATGATTTCATGGATAAGCTTTGATTTTATAGATTAGTGAGAGTCAGATGATATGAAATGGGTGAGATGGAAAAGAGGCCTTCGTCATATCGATATCTTACTACAGGCCTAGTGTAAGGTGCAGTGTCACACTATCACCACATGATGGCAGACTAACCTAGAGAAGCTAGTTTTTAGCTAACTGCAGTCTTTAGCTAACCATGAGAACACTCAGTCAGTCAGTTAACCGTTTTACAACAATAGAGATAAATTTGTGAATGTACAACAGGATAAAGCTGATGTAAACCCTTGAAAACAACTGAATTGTCATTTATCCGTGTGAGTTTTATTTTTAGAGGTACTTCAGCAGTTCCACATAAACTAGGCAGCCTATTTCTTAAACTTTCTTAAACTTCAAACTATAATAGTCTCAATGTCAGTCTCAGCACGGTGATAACAATCCAGTTTTACCGCTGGCACTCTGTAAGGCTGGCAGAGAAAGCATACATTCTTCAGCACACTTGCTCCAGACTGACACAAACTAAACCAGCGAAGGTAGAATAATATAATTAGGCCAGCACAATAATGTTGATTTCAGACACAGGACGCTGGGGTGTCTTATTTTGTTTCTTGATTTTCTCTCTGTTTGTACGGGCACGCTTGTTGGGTCACCAATCGTATGGCAGATAGAAATGAGATTCTTAATAAAGCTTGCGATTGGAATGAACGTTGCAGGAAATTACAATCAATACTTGGCTTCAGATGCTCATCCGATATCGAGCCTTTTTTTAAGATGAAAAATGCCTCGCAAAATGTAGGAAACACGGTTACACTGGAAAACCGAGGAAAAGCCTGGTGTTATCAAACTTGAGGATACCTCTGATAAGCCAGAGAGCGGCTTTTATTTAGATCTTGAAACAGGCAAACAAAACAATTGAATTGATTGAGATCAAATCTTGCAGGTGGTGAGATTCACAAACACCTGGCTTGAGATCAGATCGTACTCAGCTTTCCTTTTTTTTATCTTGTATAAAGCATTCTCCTTCATCTGGGGGTGGACAATATGACTGGAGACCCAGCTGCATTTTGTACATAAAATAAGTTGTTTTTCTTCAATAACAATTGTGCTGAAATTGACGATCAATATTGTTTATATCACGGCCGTGAAAAATCTCACATAAACGTGTGAATGTTTATAGCGTTCTCCTTCACATTCATGTGGACATGCACACATTGACACATAGAGCGGTTTTCCTCCTCAGATTTTTTATGGCTTGGCTGAGCCGAGGTCCTCGTAAATCTACAGACGGGAAATAAATGCCAGTGGCCCTTTGCCTGAGTTGGCCAGGCGAAAATGAATGGAATAAAACAGGGCTTAATAGCACGGAGCAGGTAATTACCTTCTCTGGCCTGCTCGTCCGTGAAATATGATAATATTGCACACTAATAAGACGGACACAAACTCCCAGTGCCCATCCACAGGCGTAGGGAAGGGTCACTATGTTTTGCATGTCTGTCATAAGGGGGTATTCATTTTAAGGGGGTTATTTGCAAAGTGTTTTCACGTCTGACAATATTTATAAGAAATTAGGCCCAAGTGAGGCTGTTAAAACTGGTTCCATTAAATATGTATTAGCAAATATCGTATTCCAGTCAACTCTACCGAGTGTATATGGTATTTAAAAAATGTCACACAACAAATATTTATACAGAAGGACTAAATGTATCATTATCATTATAATTTTTTTAAATTTTATTTTATTTTATAGAGTGCTGGAGCAATGACATATTTTTGTAGGCCAACCCAGAAATTAGCATCACTCTGGTTCCCTCAACGAAAACCCAATAGAATTTTTCACTGGCTTTTGGATTATTGCAGAAAACCAACAAAAGTTTACTACAATAATCTTCACAAATCAACACAACTTTTATGAATTTTAAAGCTTAGATATATGCATAAGCTATAAACGAACCAGGCCACGGTAACACGACTTCATTGATATCACCATTAAGCTTCTGACAACTCTTCCTGAAAGTTAAAATAGTTTGCAAGAGCATGAGGCTGTAAAAGCAGAGTGGTATAAGAGAAAAACTAAGTAGTATTCGGTTGGTCGTGTGGTCTCAAAATGGCAGCCACAATGAAATGGGGCCACTCTTACGCAGACTAAAACAGCTTTTTTATTCCACTGCACACACAATTCAATTTACACGTAATTTAAAGTACTACTTTAGGTGTTGACCTTTTTGCATGTGCACCTCAAGTATATCAGTACATTATCATGCCACACTAAAGGAAACATAATACAGAGAACATTATAACATGTAAGGGGTGTGTGTGTTAGGAAAGACAACACAAGTTGTGCTGAGCACATGGTTTTAAGACCTGATGGAGATACACTCATGGGACAGAGCTTAACTTGAGAGACAGCGACAAGATTGATTTGTCTGACGCAGGAAGATTACATTCAGAGACTCACCTGTATTGGACAAGGGCACAGGCAATCGAAAAGCAGCCACACACCAACCAGCCAGAGAACTTTAAAAAATTTATACACTGAATGTTAGGCTATTTACTTGTGTACATTTTCTAATCACAAACTATTTTATTTGACCTTATAGAGGTTTTGGTTAAATAATTACGGTATTGTTTGTATTTCTTTTCTGTTTTAATCATATTGTAATTCTGTTTCTGTGTATTGCATTTTGGGATTCAGTATTCTGCATCATCTATAATTTTGGCAAATGTAGCCTAGTCATTCAAGTAGTGATAGTCGCACTGTCCCACGCACTGCGTCGTGAAGCTTCGAACCTTTTGCGAATCATTTGTTTCCAAACAGTTGTTCGGAGCACCTATCAAACGCTCAAAGTCACGAGTTTTCAGCAAACGAAGCTTCATTACGTCATAACTGTTTCGAAACATTTCGAAATTTAAAATGGTTTGCCGTTGGGGGGCGATAAGTCCTACTGCTAATTAATATAACGTTTTAAAAACACATTTTATACAGACACTTAATATTTAATGACATTTTTTCTTTTTTTTATTGCATTTTATGTATTATGCTTTCAATAAAACATTTGCAATGGGTTTTTAAAAGTTGTTTTTATCTATGTTTCAGCCTGAGTTTTTTGCATTTATACACATTTGACCAGCAGGCGTCTTAAGCGTGTTGTGTTTCTAGCGCTTCGAAACAGTGAATTATTTCGCGAAGTAATTGGTTCAATTGATTCAAAGCTTCGAAAAGGTTCGTTTCTCCCATCACTACATTCAAGAATTACATGCATTCAGAACAGAAGCGAAGATGGAATTTTCCATGGCGAACAAACTTACGTGCGCACGCGCGAGTGCCGAATGCCGCGATCATTTAAAAGAAATCCTTTCCCGCTTTCTGATTTTATGCTTTTCAAGTAGTGGAACTTTAGGTGACGCAGCTGTCCAAAGAAACACACTGCAGTCATGACAACATTGACAGGTACAAGTACAAATACTAAAATGCTGACAGATTCTCTAACTTACTTTAAATTTCCATTTAGTTTCTTTATTTTGTAGCCCTGATTTTGTAATATCCACCTTATTTTTCTCGTAAAACCGGGCCGGCCATTTGTAAATTTTTATGTGGCTGGTTTCTGGTCCCGTGCTATTTTTAGCTGTACAAAGGTAGCTGTACAAAGTATTTTTAGCTGTCAATTTGCTTCTTGATATTGCAAATTGTTGTGTCTTACCATATTATTTTAATGCATTATCTTAATTCTGAACACTAGTTTGTAGTGCAAACAATTTTACCACACAGTTATTCTTCTCATAATTTTTTTTTACAGAGGGTTTGCACTTCAAATCATGTCATGATTTGGTCAGTTACCCGGATGCGTGGTCATAAGTGCGATACTCTGATGTAAACAACAGCTTGGATTATGTGGTGTGGTTAATGTACTACTGAATACGTCATTCTGCTAATTTATACTGTTTAAACCATGTATAAAGTGTGTGGAAGCTGCTAAATCATAAAGAGAAGGACCTAGTAAGCAGGAAAGGGCGCAATATTTTGACAAACTAAAGTTAATAGGTGGTAAAGATATGTACGAGCAGTATTTATTATGATATTTGCTAAATCTTAAACATACCTGACTGGAAATGATAAGAACAAACATGAATGTTGTCAAGATTCTGGGCCAACCACAAACACCTTTTGTTCCTCAGACAGTGTTTTGCACTATTCTGCTTTATTTGTTATAAATTTTGGCAGTGTATAGTGTTCCAAATGTTTTTCTCGGTCTGACCCATTAGTACAGCCTAAAACATGACAATAATTGACCATTTTCAACAGTATTAATTAGCAAAATATGCAAGTTTTATTCGGTTCAGTGGCACTGTTTACATTTAGTGCCACCAATATGGCCGATTGATGACGCATCATGAAAACACACTATAGCAGAGAATGAACAGGAGGTGTTGCCCATAGGCTTATTTCCACGTTGAAGAATAAGGCGGATCAAGTAGGCCTACTGTTACAGATGGCTTATAATATTTGTGGTTAGGTAATTCATGTTGGATTTGATACATCACTTTAACTCTCACATATTCACACACACACAACTGTATCCCTACAGTTACATATATATATATATATATATATTGCATGAAACAGCAAGCTGTAAGACATGATTGCTGTGTGATTTGAGCTCATCCTCTAGAAAAGTCCCTGCGATTCAAAGAGAGAAACAAAAAAACAGGCTGTGGCAGAAAATAAACAATACAAAATGAACAAGCACTAAACAGTGACACAGGGAGCTTGTATAATATGTCGTCTGCTGTTATAGAAAATATAATACGCATTGAAAAACAAATAGCCAAGGGAGGATACAGCAAGTCAATTTGTTGTGCTTTTAATTTTCCTTTTCTGTGAAAGATTCTCCCCGTTTGAACTTGAGGTTTATCTCCCTCTTCTCTGGCCTGTTCTCGCTCATGTTTGATTGTCCTTTGCTTATTAACCTCTGGGAAAGGCAGCTTGTGCATGTGCCTGTGTGCTGCATATCTTCACTTCCTCTGTTTAATTTGTCGTCCCGTGGTCAATAAGAGTGGCATCTTTGGAAGACCGGATTAAGAATGACCCCTAGTAATGGATTCTTCCCTCTCTTAATCAATAAGCCTGTCCCTCTTGTTTTGTGAAAGTGTGGCTTTATTTAAAGACACTTATTCAGAATCTGCATGTACTGTAGTAGTCATATTGTTGTCATTTTGAGATAGATCCATTACAGTTACTATATTGAAGGTCACATTTGCTTTATATAATGGTATTCCATCCTAGTTATTCTTGGTAGTGGCTGATTGCATTTGGATGCTGCTATATCAAAGCATAAAGTTTTACAACATGATCGTTGGTCTCTTGTACTCTTGTATATCAAGTAGAACATTAGTGAGTATATTTCACCCAAGGAGATGAGGAGAGGGATATTTATTGCCAAAGTGAGCAAGAAACTCTACAAATGAGGCTTTCTGGGACTATGGGCTGTCAATCATGTACTAGCTGACAGGATCATGTTGGTAGACCACAAGCCAATTATAGTTCACAGCTAAGCTCAGAATGGACAGGGCTTGAGGCCCTTTTAAAAAAAATTTTTTTTTTTTTCTTTTTTAAATAAGGTTCAGTCAGGGTACAGTATCCCACCACTGAGTTAGATAGAAATGGGCACTAGCCTGAGATATGAAAGGTTTGCACTTCCTCTGAGGATCTGAAGAAGGTCATCTAAGCCATCAGCTGACAGAAAATCCACCTCTGTGTTTTCATACGCCACAAGTACCTTTCTCAAATCGATACTCAGACCTTTTCTTGGTCATTGATCTGAAAAGCTGTTTTTCTAATTCTGAGATTTCATTTTCTCTTTCTCTTTATATTTTAAGTTATTTTTCTCCACCTCCACACAGGCCTTCAGAGTGCTGGTTGGTGTTAGATTTCCCTAGATCTTTTATTGCAGTCCTTAAGTAAAATGAGACTTTTTGTAAATTATTTGTTGGTGAAGTGGAAAGGTTGCTTTTTGTCATCTTATAACCATTTTCTGTTTTAATGTATTTGAAAAATGTAATTTATTCCTGTGATGCAAAGCTGAATTTTCAGCAGCCTGCAGTGTCGCCTGATCCTTCAGAAATCGTATGCTGATTAGGTGGCCAAGAAACGTTAATTAAATTAAAATTTTTGTTTAAGTCTTTTTATCACTTTTGATAAATTTAATGCATTCTTGCTAAAGTAAAAGTAGTAATGAAAAAAATAGTGACCCCAAACTTTTTAATACTATTGTGTGTTGTTTTTTTTCTTAAGTGACAAGTTATAGAAAAAATATGATGTTTTTCTTGGTGGTGTATTTAAAGGACATCTTATTTCCTTAGCTGTAAAGTGCTAGTAACAGGCTGTAACAGTCTGTAGACAAGAAAAATAACATGTATAGCTTTTCACAAAAAAAGATTTGATGAGATACTTAGTGTGGTATCTCGGCTTTCTCTGTGGCTGACAGGACTCTTCACAGGGTGCAGAAACATACAATCAATAAGTAGTTAAATTGTTGTGCGCCTGCCCCAGATTTCATGGTTCACAGCCACTGAAAGCCACAGCTGATCCAGAAATGATTACTTTAGATACCAACTTCACTCGCTCCACTTGTTCATCACTGGTAACTATTCATGCTGTTCTTAATGGTATTCTCCATCTTCAACCTTAGCCGATTCACACAGAGGGATATGGGTGACCAAGTAACAGGCTTAGGTTTATAGATAGCATAGAAACCCACAAATAAAGAGACTTTAAATGTATCTTTGTAACAAATATGCAAGAGAGAGCAGAAATCAGACTATTCAGATGTTCATGTGTCCATCTAACCTTTGAAAGTAATATGAAGATAAACAGCTTTCTGTCTATCAAGAAGAGGCTCATGACATTACATATGTTATAGTCAATATAGTGGAGATTAAAAATAAAGATGGGTTGGGGTTGGGTGGTGGGAATGCAGTAACCCAGCTATAAGGAAACATGCAAACATCTTAAAAAAAAAAGGTGCTTCACGATGCCATAGAAGAATTTTTTTTGTCTAAATGGTTCCATAAAGAACCTTTAACTTCTGAAGAAACTTTCTGTTTCACAAAAGGTTCTTTGTGGCGAAAGAAGGTTCTTCAGATTATAAAAAGGTAAGAAAGAGATGGAACCAAAAATCATTCTTCTATGGCATCACTGTGAGGAACCTTTCAAAGCACCTTTATTTTTAACGTTTTTGGAGCATATTTTTGTTAGCTGGGAAGCAGCCATTTGGTCCTTGTGTTGTGATTGACAGGATTAGAGGAACAAGTTATCTCAAACTTCCTTCTTAAACTTTTTTACCCCGTTTCCACCACCATGAACTGGGTGGTAGTTCAGAGCCAGTGCTTTTGTCGGTTTGGAGTTGGTTCGACTAGTGAACCGGTTTGCCTCTCCATGGACTAGTCACCATATAGCCAGGTCTTATGTCACTGAATACATCATCTTCCCAGCAATGCTAGAGCAGCAGGGCCAAACACAACTCACCAGGCTTGCTCGAGAGATCAGTGCTGCCAGACCAACCCACGTATGACACCAAAGCACCGTGAGAGCGATTGGAAAGCAAATGACTTTTTTTAAGATTTTGAATTGCTCTTGCAGTAATTCGACGCCACATGCCGACCAGACCGCACAACCCAGACACATCCCACACAAGCCTAAGAGTGGCGGACGTTGCGTTGCTATTGATGTTCATAGCTTTGCGAACCTACATCAGCATCCAAAAACGCAGAATCCAATGTGTTTGTGTTTAGCCGCTATTTCAGAAATGGCGGTCAAAAGTTTCTTGATGGTCACGGTAACCCTGCAACTACTTAGTGAGAGTGGACTGCATCATCCACTGAATTATGATATGTAAATAATTAATCATTAATGTAATTACAGTGCTTAATCATCTTAATAATGTTAAGCAACCCTCTCTCAAATTAATTAAAAACCATTTAAAAAAAAAAAAAAAAAAATACATCTTTGTGCATGTGCATTTAAACTATGACAGAAATATACAGTAGAATACTTCTCAAAGTAATAACAATAGTATATACAATCATATTGTTTATTAAAACATTTCTCTTTTTTCTGAGAAATATTTCACAATTTCTTATCCATACTGTAATTTAAACTTTCAACCAACTGTTGTACAGAACTTTGCCAAAAAATTTAATGCGCTAATTTGATTACCAGTATTTAAATAATAATTTTGTATTTGTATCATAAAATGGAATCCAGAAAAATGAAAACTGATAGGACATAATATCTGCAAAAATAGAACAAATTTCATAGGGTCCTATTGTTAAATAATTTTTAAATTGCTACAATTTTATAATTTGAAGGGATAGTTCACCCAAAAATGAAAAAAAAAAATGCTTTTAATAACCAAAATGCTTTTAATACCCCCCTGGAGCTATGTTGAGTACTTTTTATGATGGATGAATGCACTTTTTGGGCTTCAAAATCTCAACCACCATACACTGCCATTTTAAAGCTTAGAAGACATTTTTTAAAATAACTGATTCTATTTATCTGAAAGAATAAAGTAATTTACACCTAGGATGGCTAAATAAGTAAATCATGAGGTAATTTTTATTTTTGGGTGAACTGTCCCTTTATGCTGATCGTTAGGATTTAAGTAAACCAATAAAAAGTTTCATTTTAACACAGCAAAAAATAAAACTTTAGTCAGTGCCAAAAGCCTTGTAACGCATGTCCCACTTCACTTCCTGTCTGCTCTACACTGTCCTATCATGTTAATAAAACAAAAAATTAAAAAACTTCATGTAGCCCTACTGTGCAACCGGCCCTTGGTTTGTTGACCTGGACATAGACGATTGGAGACCAAAAGAGTCTTTAAGCTTTTGAATAGGGTATATGTCAAACGTCACCTGACCGAACTCGGAAAACATGTCTCATTGCTTCCACTTGTCGGAGAACTTATTAATAGCCAAATTTGAAGTAATCAGTTAAATTAGCTAGCTGTTTTTATTGTTGACGTTTAATTCGATTTTATATATAAATGTTAGTGAAAAGAAAACAAAACTTTTATATATCAGTCTACATATGTGATGGACATTGGTTATGATCATCTTTAGTGTCTATTTTGAAGGCATCTTGAGTAAAACAGCTTTATTTTTAACAAGGCATATGCAAAACACGTGAACCGGAAGCAACGAGAATACGGAAGTCTGTTGCGCATAAACCCTATTGTTCTTGCGGCTTTCATGCCACTAGTCTGCACAGTGCCTGCATATCCCGAACTAGCCTAATATCAACAATGCTGGATGTTGCGTTGCTATTCATGTCCGTGGCTTTGCAAACCTACATCGGCACCCCAACTTGGCGAATCCAATGTGTTTGTGTTTAGCTGCTATTTCGAAAATGGCGGTGGCCCTGCTCCTAGCCATTTACATAAGCGGTTCTGATTTCTAGACCAGCAATGTTTTAGTGCTACTTACAAACCACTTTTCGTGGTTCAGAGCTGGTGCTTTGGGTGTTGAAAGACAAAAAAACGATTTAAAACTAGGCTGTGGCTCCAAACCAGCACTAAAATATGCCTTAGTGGAAAAAGGGTATTTGTAAACTTTGTATGATGTACATAAGCTTATATTCGACATAAAAATGTTGTTCCTTCCATCCCCCGCCAAACTCTTCAGAATTTGCAGGGTTAAATGAGGTCAGAATCAAAGGCCTGCATGCTGAAAAAGGGGCCCCTCTGTTAGGACAGATTATGCTGTGAACCTCACTCAGTCATGACGGACCATGCGCTGTGTTTGGAAACACTAGCTGTAATTGTGGCCTGAAGTCACAGCGTGAACCCAGGGGGGTCTTGGGATGATTTTCAGCAGATCTCTCTGCCAAGGTCTGAGGCCAGGTCAGAGCTTAGAGACGGCTGGTTAACCTACTGACCATGACAGGTTCCAAGAGGATTTGAAGAATGTGCTCAGAAATTCTGGAATTTTCAACGGGCGTCAAGATGATTGCGCTTCCAACCGCATGTCAAAATGATGTTGTGCAGTGAGCAAGTGCGTTGAACTGCATGTAATATTTGTTTACATGACAGCATTACCAATAAACCACATCACATTTCTGCGGTTTCCTCTTCATTCGCAATTCTAACTCCGCTGTGTCTGTTTCCTTTTGTCAGACATGCTGAAGGATCACAGGATCAGCCCTCACCGGCTCTAGTTACTCAGGTAACGCATGCGGCACACCGAACGAGTGATGTGTGCATTCATCAGCACAAAAATAGGAGAGATTTGAAGGTTGGAATGATGGAGTGACAGACGGAGTGGTAGCGGGAGAGAGACAGATGAAAGGTGCAGATGAGACCCTGTGCCGGCCCCAGATCTGATTAAGGTCCACTGATGTGTGAGAGATTCACTCTCCCTCTCACCAAGGAAGTGTGTCCTAATGGGCTTCACCCGTCTTGTTCCTTATCGCTGCCAACATCATTGCTACAGTTACCAACCTTTATCTGACTAACACAATTATGCTGCAGTCATGGTGTCGTCAGTAGGAGTCCTGTTAAGTTTTTGTATAACACTGAAAATTATAATTTAATGATCTAAGTGAGACTACTTGGATATGCAGAACCACATGGCTGCATCATCTATTGAAATAGATATGTAAATAATTATTAAAATAATTAGAGTGCTTAACCATCTTAATAATGTTAAGCAACATTCTCTAAAATTAATTAAGCACCATTTTAGATAATTTACATGTTTATGTGTTTAGCTTGAAGAAACTATGACAGAAATACATTACTAATATATACAGTTGAAGTCAAAAGTTTACATACACATTGCAGAATCTGCAAAATGTTAATTATTTTACCAAAATAAGAGGGATCATACAAAATGCATGTTCATTTTTATTTAGTACTGACCTGAATAAGATATTTCACATAAAAGATGTTTACATATAAGAAAAAGTAATAGATGAATAGATGATAAATTAAAAAACTATTACAGAAGGTTCAAACGCTCACTGATGCTTCAAAAGGAAAAATTATGCATTAAGAGTCGGGGGGTGAAAACTTTTTCATTCGAAGATCAGGGTAAATGTAACTTATTTTGTCTTCTGGGGAATAGTATCTTCTGTAGCTTCTGAAGGGCAGTACTAAATGAAAAAAAAATATTACATTTAGGCAAAATAAGAAAAATGTACACATCCTCATTCTGTTCAAAAGTTTACACCCCTGGCTCTTAATACATGGTTTTTCCTTCTAAAGCATCACTGAGCGTTTGAACCTTCTGTAATAGTTGCATATGAGTCCCTCAGTTGTCCAATAAAACACATAATTTAGAAAAACTAAAACAGAAAACATGGAAAACTTCAGTCGGTGTTGCTAGCCTTGTGGGCAGTGCGCCGTTGCGTTACAGGTGTCCCGAGTTCGAATCCCAGCTCGAACCTTTTCTTATATTCCGCTTGTCTTTCTCTGTCCCATTTTGCTTCCTGTCTGCTCTACGCTGTCCTATCATAATAAAGGAAAAATGCTCAAAAAATTAAAACTTCATATAGCCCTACTGTGCAACTTTCTTCTGGTGTTTATTGACCTGGACATGTGACATTGACACCAATAAATGCAGAAACTACCCCAGTCATTACATATAGGCGTCAGTCCTTCATGTATAGGTGAAGATGATAAGTTTGTTTTTGCCTGGTCTAGACTCTGTTAAGTGAAAGCATCTCCATAATGGTGTTAAAGGTGTCTAAGCGTTGATGGATCGTAATGCATTCGCTCATTTGCTGCGGTATGTGAACGTCTTTTGACGTCTAGCTGCGGGGCTGCCTGTCGATCGCGCCTCCAGGGGGTTTTGTAACTACGTTACCCATGGTTATCCATCATGGTGTTAGAAGAGAGTGTTGGTAGCCATTAGCTTTAGCATCTTTATCTCTCTCTGTCTAGCACTCTAGCTGTAATGCGCGGGCCTAATTTGTTTAGCGTGCGCAGAGTGTCCATTAGGGATGGGGCTTGTGTGCCTGGGTGTCTAAGTCTGTGGAAATGGTGACAAATCACACATGGATTTCCTCTCAGTGTAACTGCTGGCAGTGTACAGAATGAACAAGATATTTTTGGTGTGGAGAGGATAGTTTCCCCACAAGTAGTGAACATTTTCTCATCATCTAAGAATTTTCTCATTAAATATATACAGTTGAATTCAAAAGTTTACATGCAGAATCTGCAAAAATAAGAGGGATCATGCAAAATGCATGTTATTTTTTTATTTAGTACTGATCTGAATAATATATTTTACATAAAATATGTTTACATATAGTCCATAAAAAATAATAGTTTTATAATAGTTCAAAAGTTTACATACACTTGATTCTTAGTGTGTGTTGTTACCTGAGCTGTTTTTTTGTTAGTTGTTCATGAGTCCCTTGTTTGTGCTGAACAATTAAACTGCCTGCTGTTCTTCAGAAAAATCTTTCAGGTCCCACAAATTCTTTGGTTTTTCACCATTTTTGTGTATTTGAACTCATCCCAGCAATGACTGTGTGATTTTGAGATCCATCTTTTCACACAGAGGAAAACTGAGGGACTCATATGCAGCTATTACAAAAGTTCAAACACTCACTGATGCTCCAGAAGGAAACACAATGCAAGAGCTGAGGGGTGAAGACTTTTTGAAATTGAAAAACAATTGCTTGTTTTTTTGTCTTGTGGGGAACATGTACGTATGTTCTGTAGCTTCTGAAGGGCAGTACTAAATAAAAAAATAATAATATTAAGGCAAAATAAGAAAAATCTACACATCCTTATTCCGTTCAAAAGTTTACACCCCCGGCTCTTAATGCATCGTTTTTTCTTTTGAAGCATCAGTGAGCGTTTGAACCTTCTGTAATAGTTGCATATGAGTCCCTCAGTTGTCCTAAGTGTGAAAAGATGGATCTCAAAATCATACAGTCATTGTTGGAAAAAGTTCAAATACACAAAAACCAAAGAATCTATGGTACCTGAAGAATTTTTCTGAAGAAAAGCAGGCAGTTTAACTCTTCAGGACAAACAAGAGATTTTGACTTGTTTGACAAACTTATGAACAACTATAATATAATAATATAATAAATATTATAAAAAACACTGCTGTAGATCATTCAGGTAACAACACAGTATTAAGAATCAAAACTTTTGAACATGGTCATTTTTATAAATTCAACTATTATTTTCTCTTGTAGACTATATGTAAACACCTTTTATGTGAAATATCTTATTCAGGTCAGTACTAAATAAAAAATAACATGCATTTTGTATGATCCCTTTTATTTTGGTAAAATAATTAACAGTTTGCAGATTCTGCAAGGTGTATATAAACTTTTGACTTCAACTGTATGTTTAGAAAACAGTTCTTTCTGGTAACTGAATCTGATTGGCTGATAAGAGTGTGATGTTCTAGTGATAACAGAACTCTGAGCGTTTCACTGTTTGTATCACTCCACAAGTGATGGTGGACCCCAAATCCACTATAATTTAAAAAAATAATACTGGTTTTGTGTCAAATGTGGTTTGTTATTTAAGATATTGTCTATCTGAAAATATTCTTCAAAAACTTATTTTTTTTTATTTATGTGGATGACACTTTGTAGTAGAATCTATGTGAATACATAGAAAGAGACCTGACAGGCAGAGTTTTGCGACAGCGTTCTTACCTCATTTCGAAAGTTTCTTCAAAATTCCCCCCAGAGCTGTAAAACTTGTAAAAGACGAACAACCTCGGGTCTATCATTAATGAAAGTTGTTTTCAGTTTACAAGTAAATCATTGTATGATTTACCAAAACGTAGTCATATTAATGGTAATGTTAAACGTCTGGTGTTCATAAATGTTAATAAAGGCTGGCCCCCGATCTAGCTGCTCTGAGAAGAAACAGCACTAAACATCATTGGTTTTATCTACATTGAGTTTGTGTTAAATTCTTGAACACTGAACACAGTGCAAAACTTAATATATCAGCAGTAAAGCCATACATTCCACTCCAGCATGCAGACAGTGTAATGATTGTATGGAGAGTGGAGAGGTTTTATATTCCCTTGCGAGTCTGGGTCAAGAGTACTAGATCTTACTTTGTCTCAGGATCTATTATGGATAGACTGGTTAACCTTTCACACACTAGACCGCTATATTGGGCCTATAAACTTCTAAAGAAAGTGATATATTGGCTGTAGGTCTCAGATATGCATACAGACATTGAGATGAACTAGCTTTGAAAGGTGGCTACATTTAAAGACCACGCAGCTGAATAACTCTGCATGGCAATGCCAAAAAAGTTGCAAAGCAGTATGTACAAAAGCAAACACGCTTGTAGCCCACTAACCATGCAGGATATTACTGTGGTTTCCTACAAGAAGTGTTTCAGATCTTCGATAAATAGCTGAGAAGCAAATATCCTGTTTCGTATAGTTTGTCGTGAGACAGTAAGGCATTCATGATTTCAGTATGAAACTAAAATTGCATTGTCTGGTAGCCACTGTGGTGAATATTTTCTTAGAAGAAAAGCTGTCATATGCTTCCTGCCTGGGTGTGTGTGTGTTTTTTGTTTTTTTTTTCTTAGAGATAGCAATGACATAGAGCTTGGTAGGGCAACAGATCAAGCTTTAAAAGGCTTGGGCCATTTTTGTGGTTCATAGTCTTATCAAGTAATCACAAACCTGACAACAACATCAGGTGCACAAAGCGAGAGAAAGAAAGAGTGTGAAATGGTGAATGGCAACTATAGAGTGCACAAAGTTTTTTCTTATTCTCTTTCACTCTCTACTTGTTGGATAGGGATGAATGGCTGTCTGCTCTACAGTGTGGCAGCTGAAGTTCTGGGCTCATGGAGGGATTCCTTAGGAGATGTGAGAGGAGAACAGGGGGTGTTTATGGGGGGGGGGGGGATCTTGTAAGCATTCATTGTTGTCCTGGGCTTTCCCACACTCTCACTTTTGTGTGTGCAGTCTCCTGCAAACTCTGACATGATGAATTACCTGCTGCATGCTGCATGCCATGTGGTTCAGTTGCACGGGAGCTACCAAAGTACCAAAGCGCGGCTCTCTTTCTCTGTTATAGTTACACCTCCTCCCCCAACCCCACACTCATCTCTCAATTTGCTTCCTTCCGTTCATGAGCAGACTATCACTCTCCCTCCCTCCATTATGTTCCTCACGCTCAAACTATCTATCTTGGAAAGCGAGGCACACGGCCACAGGCTGTTCAACTTTCTCTCTCTTTCTTTGCCCATTAGCCTCAACCAGCCCTCCCCTCATTGGCGGCCGATGATGTCCGGAGGGTCTCTGGATCAGTGCCCCCACCTCCTCATAAAAAGCCTTTCTTTGACTCTAAATGCGAGCACCAAACTGCCGGCCATTAAATGTTTGGTTCACCACAATAGAGACATTAACACACGAGTGAGTAGCTCTGAAAAGCCTGTGAGGGTGTTAGGTGGATTCAGCACGGCAGACGACCCTTTCAGCGAGCCCGGAACTACCACAAGCACAGTGGTTTCAGCTGAAGATTTAAGATTGAAACCTGGGTTGAACTGTTTCGGGATAGGTGTAACTTATTTGTAACTTACTCCTAGGAGAGTAGAGATCATTATTGTTCAAAAGTTGATTGAAAATACAGTAAAACAGTAATATTTTCAGCAGCCATTATCATTCAGAAATCATTCTAATATGCTGATTTGGTGCTAAAGAAACATTTTTTAGAATTGAAAACAGTTTGTGCTGTCTAATATTTCTGTGGAAACCATGACACATTGTTTTCCAGATTCTCTACTAAATTGAAAGTTCAAACGAACAGCATTTATTTGAAATGGGAAACTTATGTAACACAACAAATGTCTTTACTGTCACTTTTGATCAATTAAATGCACCCTTGCTGAATAAAAGTATTAATTTCTTTACGCACACATTTGAACAGTGTAAATGGGCCAGTCTACAGAATTGGTACAAACTGCTGTCCCACAACCAAAAAATATACATTTAAAAAGCATTTAAGTATACAAATATTAGATATTTCCTAAGATATTTTTATTATCTATTGAAATCCACAATGATATTTAAAATATCAGTAAGCTTACTATATATAAAATAATCATTTAGAGGGTTCTTTCAGTTGGGAGGTGGCTGTCCTGAACCCTAACCCCTAGATTTCAACTTATGAAAATGATATTGAAATAATTTTAGCATTTTATTCAGTTGTTGCTGTTTTTTAAAGTGAAGTTATTTAATTTTTTTTTTGTAAATTATGAAACTTTATGTAAAAAAAAAAAAAAAAGTGTACCGCATTTTCATATCACTACTGAAACAGCATATGTTTTAGTCCATTGGCTGAGACTGATTTTAACTACACCCCTACATTTATGGTCAGGAAATATGAATCTGTCTATCTCTCTCATATCTACATGGTGAGTAGATAGGCCCCATCACTTTGAGGTAAATTTGTTCAAAAGTATGAAAAATCTGTTTGTAACTTTAAAGAATGTCACTACCGAACCACATTTTTCTATAATTAAACACTGTTTTGCAAGTTGCTCCATAACATTTAGTTTTTATGTGTACAACTGTTCAGAACTGTGCTAGCTAACCATGTGCTGATTAGCATCTTTGAGCTAGGTACAGAAGTATCTAAAATTGTCACTATCGAAACAGTTACGAACGAAACATTTGGAGAAATCTCATCAATCACACTTAAATATTGTTAAAATTGTAATTCTTATTGATTTACCTCTGAAAATGTAGTAAAATAGGAAGATGTAAGGAAAATCTTAATAGGTCAATTTAACCCTTCTTATTGAATTATATATTACTGTTTCGGTAGTGACAAATTTGGGGAGAGGACAAATATTCCAAAACTTTCTGAAAAACAATATGAGAATTAACTACACAATTAGAAATCATAAAATTTGCATACTTACAAACATTTTGGGAAAAGACCAACTCTGACTTTAAATCTGTAGAATGGCCCATATATACCTTACGTTAAATTAAAATAGTTTAAAATATAAGTGTACATGTTATGAGTAAAGTAACAGGCAAAATGCACTTACATACCTTGCTTTATTTTTGAGGTCAGCAAATTACTTTCTTTTGTGGTTCCATGTGCATGTGTGTTGTTTTGGTGAGGTTTTTCTTCTAGCAGTCAATCTGCACTGCAGCACAACCCGCCAAACAGAACAGTCTGCAGTATGAAAAGTTAGATTTGGCCCTCAATCCAAGCCATTATAACTGACTGACCTTTCAGGGTGAAAGGGGGAGAGAGCAGGTGACCGGAGTTCAATCCTTTTAGAAATGGGCTGAAAAAAGGTAGAGACTGAAGCATTTCCTTTGGATAAAAAGTCAACCATTAAGCTTTGATGTGGCTCAAAATGACACAAAATGGCAGAAATGCACAAATGGCACATGAATTAGTCTGGGAAGAAAGGTTTGTGTGTATGTGTGTGTGGGTGTGTTGAACATAGCACTGGCTGAGGCTAAATGTACACCGGGTAGTGATTCTATGAAGAACTCTTAACAGTAGCTCACTATCCTCCTCTAATGGCCATTTGTGTTATGAAAGCAAAAGGAATATTGCAAGCATATTTCATCTACTCTGTCTGGACTTCCATTGTTTCTGTTGAAGAGCAAAAGCTGACATTGCATTTTACTGTAGCTTTGAGAGACAATCCACAGTGACCATGAGGATTGTAAGTGTCTTAAAGACACCCCACACACAAACAGCCTTTAGTAGGGGGGTTGGTGGTAGTTGAGGAGTCTGAGAGCCTTGTCATGTCATTGATAGTGTTGCCATGACAGAGTTTTGTTACTGGATGAATGAAGCCTTCTAAAAACCTTTTCTTATTTCACCCCACGGGGAAATTAGGTCATTGGCATGCAGCCTGTATGGGGTGTAAATTGCTTAATTGTCTTAATTGGACACTTAGAAAATCCCAGTTGGAGCAAAGAGAGAGTGGATAAAGTGATGCTGGTTTCACTGGTCGGTATTCAGCTATGAATTACAGATCTCGCAAAGATTACAAATTATATATTGCGATTTTAATTCTACTGTAGTCCATTTAGCATACCTTATTTGTAAAAGAATAGTTCCAGATCTAAAATATTATTGAACGAGCTATGTTCAAGTCCATTGTAAAATGGCAGATAAATGGATATGTATGGGCACACTTAATTTGAATTCTACATTTAATGTGCCTAAAGCACTTTTTTGGGGGGGATTTGCATTTTTGTGTGTGTGATTATTGTGAATGTATTTAATGGGGTTCACCTATACAGTTCTGCTATCATTTACTCTCCATCATGTGGGTCCAAAAGAAGATTTTGTAAAAAAAAAAAAAAAAGGTTGGCAACATTTTTTAAAAAGAAGAAAATTTATGATTGAAATTTTGTTTCACAAAAAACAAAGTCATACAGTTTTGAAATGACATGAGGGTAAGTAAATGATGTAAGACACTTGTCATATGCCTAATAATGTCTCATTTTGAAATGGTGGCGGCACTCAAACGATGGCAGTGCTCTGCCATCCCAATGTGCATACTATCCACCCTATCTGCCTTAAATAGTAGGGTGGCATAGAATTTAGGATGGATAGTATGCACATTGGGACGCAGGCATTGATCTAAATGTCTACCCATAGTGCACTGTGAGAATCATGCTGACTGAATCCCCACAACTAAGTGGTGGCGTCCAAAATGGAAGTTTTTATCAGAAAGCATAAACTACGAAAAGCAGCAGCCCTTCTGGTGCACTTAGTGTCCGTATTTGTAGATATCAGAAGCATCCCAGTGTAAGGAACAAGTGGAAAGTTTATTTTTAATTGCATCCCAGATCATGTTTGAGGATTGATTGGAACATTTGATTTGTTGACAAGGCACAGTGTCATGGAAGGTTCACAAAGATACATTCTTCCATGAACCTTCTTTGTGAACCTTCCATGACACTGTGCCTTGTTGACAAAATAAAATGCTCTAATCAGTCCTCAAACATGATCCAGGATGCCATTAAAAATAAACTTTCCACTTGTTCCTTACACTGGGATGCTTCTGATATCTGTACAAATACAGACACTAAGTGCATCAGATGAAGTGGTACTGGATCTGACTACAGCTGCATCACAAACTCATCTTTATTCTTTCCACCTGATGCTTTTGAGGCTTTTCGTAGACCACAGCTTCTGAAAAAGCTTATAAACAGCAGAGACAAGCTGGATGCCATCCTGGCAGGATGTAAACATGCTGATGCTTGGTATGACGCCACAGCCACTGAAGGAGTTTCTCAGGATGGTTTTCGCTCGATATCCGGGGGTGTTTTGACACCTTTTGGGGACAAATCGATGGTACGGCATTTGGTTTAAGCCTATACTTATATCTGTCGCCACCTGTAAGAACTTTCTGTTGCTGTGATCATTGTATAAGTATTTTATTTTACGAGTTGTGTATTTCTAGTTGTGTTTAGGGTTGTCGCTAACAATTATTTTGGTAATTGAGTAATCGGACAATTATTCTGATGATTAGTCGAGTATTCGGATAATTAAAATTATTTTTTTTGGAGGTAATAAAAATAGACCTAAGTAAACAACAGCCTTTAAAATGACTTGAAATACATATAGCAATGAGTCAATAATAATTGGTTCAAATACAGTATTAAAAGCAAGTGATCATATGGTTTTATTAAACAAAACTGTGAAAATACAGTGTATTTTAAACAGTAGAACTAATGTAGATTATGCATTATATCAAATGACTACAGGGCGCCAACGACGTGACGATTGTTTTCACTTTACTGGTCAATATAATCCTTTAATATTAACTAAATAGCATTTTATTCAAATGTCCACTTAATCTTGCCACAGGCACTGTAATTACTTAAAAATGTGAACATTAAAACGTGTAAACCCAGAGGAGGGTTTGAGCTTTTATTTTGAATCGTTAGCATATTGAGAAATGAAGTGCATATTAAACCCGCAGCGCATATATTTTATTTGAATCGTAGCGTTTGTGAATTTACAATAGCATTATGCGTTATTACAATTTTTAATTGGGTTTAATATATCATCCAGCCTTAGAAAACAGTCTAATGCGTTTCATGAATTCTCGTTCATGGAATGCGCCGCTTCCGGTATTTTGCTGGTTACTCGACATGGGCGAATTGCAGTCAAGTATTTTTTTAAATCAAATACTCAAATTGAATCAAGGAATCGTGTGTGTTGTGTTGCGTTAAAAATAGCAACAGGTAGCGCTAGCAGCTCACCAAGTGCAACCTTTTGACATCATCGTAATAATGGCGCCCCCATAGTCCAAAATATGTAAATCCATCATGGGTTTTCTACTTCATGTTTCAGTAAGAGATATCATTTACATTATATTAAGCCATACAAGTCTAAATACCCAGGGTTACCTTTAAAACAGGACGTTTTAGACAAAGGGTCAGAATGAGGGTTGAAAATAATCTTTTTTTCCACGTTTTCTCTTTTTTTGTGCTAAAAACTTGCTAGTAAACTGTGAGGAACATATTCCATGTCATGACCCCTTTAAATAAATGCATGTTTGTTTATTTCCTCCTACTACGAGCGTTTTCCCATTTAATTTAGCTTACTTCAGAAACTTACACCATCAAACAAAGTGTCGTTATCATTAAAATCACCTCAGAAAAGTAGAATTAAGCAGTTTAAAGCCAGTCCAAAATGAAATTTGGCAGCTGTCATCGTCCGCGCTTCCTTCAGTTTCTGTGTGGCGGTTGAGATCTTTATCGAGCTCGCGCCTTTAAAAGCACCCGCGCGCCTCCCGTCGTCCTCCGTTTCCCTGGCAGCCCGAGATGATTGACACTCCGAGGCTAGTCCCGGACCCTCCCTCTCCACTGCTCTGCTCTCCTCTCCTCACTTGAGCTCTGATCGCGAGCCTCAGTAACTTTCTACAGCGAGAGGGATGCAGCGCGCGTTCAGCGCAGCCTGAAAATGGCAACCCTTTGGATTTATCCGTCCCTTCTTTTCTTTCTTTTCCCCTCCCTCACACCGAGTCAAGCCTTACGGAATTACCCAGAGAATGAAGGTAAGAGGGCTTTGCGTTTAATAACTAAAGAATGGGATTAATTAATGGCTGAGGTTTGAGGGAGACACAGTTTTCTGAAGTGCGCTCTGGATGCTGTGGTTCCTATAAATCATGCATAAGGTGAATGAAGCAAGCGGGGAAAAATAGCAAGTGCATGTGTTTTCAACTAAGGTTTATTGAAATATTAGGGCACAACATGCTTGTCCGGTAGAACTGGCTCTTGAAGTGCTCCCTGTGGATTGCAGTTGGACATTTCCAATGTTTTTAACACTGTACACGTGACAGTTATTAGGTTAATGAAAACACACGAACACAAGTATGATTTTAAGAAATATTTTAATGCACATCTTTGCTACCACAGCAAAAAATAACGACAGTGTAAAAAACAGTTTACAACATTTGTTTTTCAAAACACAAATAAGCTGCGAATACTCTATATACTATAATAGAAAGTCACCGTACAACAGTATTTGTATTTGTATTTGTATTTTGTATTTATTTATTTATTTTTTTTATTTTTTTTCTAAAAGTTAACTGGAAGAAACTTAAGAGTATGTATTAAAAAGTTATTTTATATTTGATTATTTAATATTATATAAAGTTTTTTAAAACACATACAGTACATTTGCTAAGGATTAGAAAACTGATAAAACAAAATTAAGAACATGATGTGAGCGGGTAAAACTCTTATATGTCCAGAAATTGTGCAGTGTGTTGTGTGCATTGTGCCGTATGGCCAGCTGGAACCAGAGAGAAGTCTCTGTAAGCCTGATCATTTATCAGTGACCATAAGGTGATTTGTTAATGGTGACTGCATCTTGTCTATATAGCAGTCTCAATACATGCTAGAAAAATCTGTTCCACAGTCTGTTAAATAAATAAAAAATCCTGAAATAGCATATAAGTACCAGTTCCCTGCCACAAGAATGAGAATAAAACTGGCCAAGTAGTTTATCACTTTATTAACAAAAAATTGGAACAGTAATGTATGCTTATATCAGTGTACTTGAAATGAAGGTTTATATTTATCATCTAAAAAAGCATGTTTTTCTGTCTGTTGTGTGCTGTGCGTTTCCAGCAAATAGTTCAATATGGTTAGTTTTAAATTGTAAACTTTTTTTTTTAAATGATGAAGACAGATCAAATGAATGAGCTTCTTTTTTGACACAGCTTAGCTCAAATGTTGGAATTTGAGGTTAGCAAAATGCATCCTAGATAGACAATGAAAATAATGCTTCCATCGAGGCAAAGAGCTTTTCCGGTAATTTCCTATCCTGAGCATAAAAGTGGAAGAACTACTATTTTCTTGGTACTTTAAGTGAATTCATTCACGTAAATTGAAGAAATAAGCTTTTTAAGTCACAGAAGCAATTCGATCGCACGAATGCCTACCCTCATTCCTCACCTGAGGAAATTTTCTTTTGTTGCATCAAAAAAAAATACATTTGAGTGGATGATGAAATTGTGTTTAACCAGTGGAAATGGGAGACAAATCATTTTGTGCCCAATAGAAGGACTAAACGGTGCTTTTCTGGTTGGTGTCTCTGGCCGTCCGGTGACTGGAAATCGCTTTCGCTCTGTGTTCCCTCCCAGCAGGGCTAGTTCTTCTAGTCTCTTTCTTCTCTGTAATGTTTTCTGCTTTCTTCTGAACCTTCCTCTCTGTTATCGGCCTAATTGGTTGACTTTAGTCTACTGCCCCATGTATTTGTGCAGTAGCATGTGCTTTTGTGCGTATGTGAGCAGAGTGCATAACTGCTCCAACGCCAAAGCACGGTCTCTTCTGCTTTGTCTCTGCTGTGCTCCGCGGTGCTCTATGTGACTGTAAATAACGTCTTCTCATCTTGAGGACGCCCGCTGAGCTTGCTCGCCGAGCCGTAAGACTGACCAGCGTTTGTTATTTTAAGCCGCAGTGGGAGTGCGGGTGCCATGTTACACTAGAGCAATGCGAACACAATGACACGGGAGTCATTTGCCACATATGGACCAAAATGTGGAAGTCGTCTAAGAAGGAATGGATTCAGAGAGGTCAGGGGACAGTGCAGTAGCTGATGCGAACAGCAGAGGGCGCCCTGTAGCACATGAAGTCTTTTGTCAAGGTTTTGTTTTGCGGTGGATCTCAGAGCTGAGTTTAGAATAGCAGAAACTAAGAAGTAGGTTTTTATTTAGATTTTCTAGTTTCAACAAGCACGTGACTACACCGATTCAAAACTAATTTTACAATGAATTGAAAAAAAGCTCTGTTTAGCTTCTCACAGTCTTAACAGCTGAGGGTTCATACCACCTGTTTAAGAAAAGATTAGATTGAGTCTGATCCGGGTTGGTGAGCTTAATTCGGTTTAATGGCTTAAAAAGAACATTTAATCTTTTGCTGAACCCCTGGAATGGTCATCGATTTTTATGTTTCTTTTTTCTCTTCTTATGCTCCAGATTAGTATTCTGCCTCCACCGTGGGCTGTTTTCACTGCTCTGATATTCCTCTCTCTCTCGCTTCCCTTCTAGCAAGTTTGGGTGACCTGTCCCTGTTGCATGCTTTCATTTACTGGGCAGCAGGATTAGTGGCTCAGCTTCCCCCGAGGGGAAGAGGGTCTGTTTGTAAAGGAGCCTCTGTTCTCTGCCTTTTCTCCAGGTTTAAACAGTCTGGATTAGAGTGCCCTCATGGCCAAATGCCTCGGCTAAAACAAGCAAGAGAGTAGAACACACACAAACACAGAAAATCAAGTATTTGTGCTCATATGATACATTTGATCAGCATCTATCTAGGAACTTCTGAGCAGTTGTATTTAAAGATATAGAGCTAGATAAACAGACGTCATTTTTATTTCTCATTTTCTTAAAGGGACAGTTCACACAAAAATTAAAATTGTCATTAATTACGCACCTTCACGTCATTCCAAACCTGTAAGTGCATCGAAGACTGACAGTAAAAAGACGAATAAAGTCATTATTTTTGTTTTCTTTGCACACAGAGTATTCTCATAGCTTTATAAAATTAAGGTTGAGCTACTGATGTCGCACTACTTTATCGATGTCCTTACTAACTTTCTGGGTCTTGAATGTGTCAGATGCGTTGCTGTCTATGTAGGGTCAGAAAGCTCTTGGATTTCATCAGAAATATCTTAATTTGTGTTCTGAAGATGATTGAATGTCTTACAGGTTTGGAATGACATAAGGTGAGTAATTAATGACAGAATTTTAATTTGTGGGTAAACTGTCCCTTTAACGTTTAGGAGACATATTGACATTTTCAGTAGTGTTTCAGGAGAAATAATAATGGAAACAAATGAGCCATTGTGTGTGGATGGAATTTGCTCCTGGATTAAAAATGAGGTGTGAAATATTTGAGGTAATATCAAAATGTTTGACTTTTAGACTTTTGTACTCTCATGTTGTTCCAAACTGTTTCTTCCATCTGTGGAATACAAAAGAAGAACTGTACTAAAAATCTTGTTTTTGTTCTTCCAGGGTTTTTTGGGACCCTTTTGACTTTTGTTGTTCAAGCTACTTTTGTACACACATTTTTCAGAATATCTTCTATGTTCTGCAGTGGAAAGCCAGCCATATGTGACCCTGGACCACAAAACCCATCATAAGTAGCACAGGTATATTTGTAGCAGTAGCTAACAATACATTGTATGAGTCAAAATTATCCTAATCATTAGGATATTACAGTTTTTCTCAGTCACTTTGGTGCATTTCTCACAACACTATTTACATTTGCACAACATTTACTTCAACCTCCACAACATTTAGTCATTTGTGCACATCATAGTAGCAGTTTCTCATTCTTTCCAATAAATTGCAAATGCTTTTGGACATGCATCAATTGCTTTTATACAACTCTCTGCTGTTTTATAACATTATCATTTGCTTATGTCATGTCAGTCAAA
Source organism: Labeo rohita (assembly GCF_022985175.1). Taxonomy (NCBI): domain Eukaryota; kingdom Metazoa; phylum Chordata; class Actinopteri; order Cypriniformes; family Cyprinidae; genus Labeo; species Labeo rohita. The sequence goes on from NC_066870.1 coordinate 28,820,009, forward strand.
ATTAACTAAACTTGTGAATGCTGAATAGTCATTCCATATAAAACTAATAGTCCTCATTTCATTGCTTGAGTCATTACATACAAAAATGTTGAACTAGTTGTCAAAATCTGTCAAGCAAATTTTATACAAATGTTTAAATCTTTTTTTTTTTTCCTGAAAATGTCTTCTAAATTGAACAATTTCTGCAAATGTGCATGAATGATTTACAGACCTATGTATGTTGTAGGTTCAGTTCCAATATGTACTGAAATATTGTTTACAGTTGTGCACAGCTCTACCCAAAGGGAGTTTATGTTTGTTGTAAATAAGGGTGTATTTATTCGTTTGCACAATGCTTTGAATAAATTAGAATTGCAAAGAGCATATGCAGTAAAAATGTGAAACATACATATTCAGTGTCTTGTACTCAGATACCTCACTAAATACAGTAATGTCTAACTTTACTGTAGTTTTCAAATGGCTGTGCAAATAGTATATAGTGCTGTCTTGAGCATTTTCAGGAAGTGTCACCAAAATCTGACTTTTTTGCATTGAATTACAGAGTAAACTGTCATAATGAAAACATGACAAAGCCATTTGACTATCTTGTTCATAAACAGTGGTGTCAGGACTTTTCATCTTGATGACACTGACACTTTCATTGACATGAATACTTGCTTTTGAGGAATGAGCTATCCATTTTGAGCAAGTGACACGCTTTTGCAGGTTATCAACTAGGTTTTGCAGTTTGTACTAATTGTTTTGAGAAATGCATTAACTGTTGTGCAAATGTAAATAGTGTTGTGAGAAATGCACCAAAGCGACTGAGAAAAACTGTAAGTAACATCATGTTCCATGAAGATATGTTGTACATTTCCTACTATAAATATATCAAAACTTAATTTTTGATTAGTCATATGCATTGCAAAGAACTATCTTTGAACAACTTTGAAGGCAATTTTCTCAATATTTAGATTTTTTTGCACCATCAAGATTCCAGTAGTTCCAATAGTTGTCTCAGCCAAATATTGTCCTATCCTAACAAACCATACATCAATAGAAAGCTTATTTATTCCACTTTTATATGATGTATAAATCTTAATTCAAGAAATTTACCCTTATGACTGGTTTTGTGGTCCATGTTCACATATAGGTTTGCAACAACGTTGGGTTTGTCATCTTTTACTGCTGACTGAATTTTCTTGATGAGCTATCCCCTTGAGATCTCTTTCGAAACTCTTGAGTAGATATTTATATTACTACAGTCTTTCTTTTAGGAGGATAGCTATAGATCTGTTTATTGATTGCACTTGTTTAACTATATAATGAGATCTGGAATCATAATATCATTTTATGATTAATCACATCAGTGTAATTGGATTGCTTTTATCACCGTCATTATTTTGTTCATGACCTTGAGCTGACGTGGACATTGATTGGCCGCCTCACAGCACTGATTCACCTCTATTACTGGGATTACTGATGGCTTTGCGCTGTGGGTCGCACACCGATGTGCAATCATAAAAAAAGACCTTAAAGAGCCTCTTAATTTCCCACCATACACACTATTATTACCGCACACGACCAAAGGCTGAGGGCAAATGATTTTTTGGACACACAATGGCTCGAGTCAGATAATTGATTGCCAATATTATTTGCAATGAAATTAAAATAGGTGAATGAGGTAGGGGTAGACATATAGCTATTGATTTGGCCCTCGAATGGCCTACAAACTGTGAACTGGCAGGCAGCTGTAGTTTCTTTGTGAAAAAGGATCATTTTACATGAACGGTTATTTGTTTTGGTTGAACTCGGGTCGGTGTTTTGGGCTCTATGTTTTGTTTTTGTAAAGGAACCCTTCCTGTGACATGCTGGGCTGGTGACCTGTATTCACTGGGATGCCCTCTGTAGCTACAACTACTTCTGTCTGCAACAAATGAGCTGCTCCGTCCTCCCTTTTTAACTCTCTCGCTTTTTCCTTTCTGTTTCTACAAATTAACGCCTCTGACACTCATGTTCGGCTACCGGTTCTCTCACTGGAAGCTCATTAGCAGGCTAGTCAACACAATGGAGCCTGACTCTAAACGTCACGCTGTGCGCTCCGCTCTCCCTGCGGTCTTGCTGGGTCCCAGTCTTGACCTTTTATTTGTTTTAATTGAATTCATCTGTCTGCCTTCGGCCTCAGCTTCTCTCTTTTTCACGTGGTTTGGAAAGGCGATTGTGCTCGGAGAATCGCCGCCTTACCGCAGCGCTAAACAAACAGCAGGGTTTTTCAATTTGCTCGGCTCTGTGTTATTGACCGGGTGAAATCTCTCAGTGCCTCCGTCCCGCATGCTTCGAATCTCTGTTTTCTGTTTGTCGGAGCTGATGGTGGGCTGTTTGCTCAGCTCATCTGCGCTGGCGCCTCCCGCGTGGTGGGTCAAACGATGGTTAGATTCACATTTCGATGCAATGCGACCTTGCCACTCAATGAGCGTCTCTTTTTCAAAAGCCAAAACCAACATCCTGCTCCGGACGGCCTGTTTCCTGGGTCACTCTCATATCACATGATGTCTTTGTGACCCGATCCAGTCTTATGCGGTTCTTGAGACAGCACTTTAGATGGTCAACACAGTGATAAAAGAGGCGTAATTTAAGTAATGCACCTCTTAACTGGAAAATAATACAGCCTGGTCATGTTATAATGATCGGGCAGCATTTTTGGTAGGGAAAATAGTTAAAGTGATACGATAATGCACCACAAAACTATTGGTGGTTACAAGTAAGTGCACTGAAAATGGATGGAATGAGGTTTGTGAATAGATGAAGGTGAAAATTAATTCTCATTTTCATTTGCAGATTTAAGTTTCTGGTGTCATACGACCCACTTCTCCAACCACAGTGTGACAGAACTACAGTGACATTGATCAAGAACTGAAAAATGTCAAATGAATTGATTCATTTTGCACTTTTTAAGTTTTTTTTATACAATTTGGGCTACATCTGTTAAGTTAAATATTTATCGGAAATATTTACCTCACAGGATTCATCACAAATCAGAGACACTCAGGTTTGTGAATGGAATTGAACCTTTTCCATCTAGCATCCAGGTGATTATGGGAATTCTTGTGGTGTTTTTGTTCAGTCCGTGTTGAGCCTGATGGCCAGTGGGAAATGGCAGAGGAAAATGAGAATGAAAGAGATGAAAAGGAGAGGAAAAGAGTGGTCATTGTCTGAGGGCTTCATTCTCCATGCACTCTCCAGACCGGGCCTGATGTTGGCAGCACAATAGCAGGGCGACCTGGCAGCTGATAGGGGGGAAAAAAGAGGCAGAATGGAGATGTGTTTGTGGGAAGGATTTGTATGCCAATGAGCTTTAGCCTGGACTGACTGAAAGTCTCTCTCTCTCTTTCTCTCTCTTTTTCTCCCTCAGTCACTCACACTCTTTTCTTTTCCAGCTTTCTCTCATTCTTTCCCTCCTGTGGCCAATTTGGTGCCGAGGGACTTGAGGATGCTGTCATTCAAAAATCTTGTCTTCTAAAGCTTTGTGTTCCCATGACTTCAAGCTTTGTCCTCCCGTGCGATTGTCAGAGTGCATGTGTGTGCGTAAAGCGGGTGTATTCAGTATTCCTTCTCTCCTGTCCTCAGTTTTGTGTGTGTCAGAGCTTGTCTGGCTTTGCCGTGCTCCAGATAAATTCAACAGTACTTTCACAGGGTAAACAGACACTGATATTTTATATTTACAATATTTTTAAGTATTTTACAAAGCCAGTTTGAGCAAATTCTAATTATACAAGGTTTTTTCTATTTCTATTCTGTCTGACATAGATGTGTAAATTGTGTTGTTGGTGGCTGCTAGATTTCCTGAATACAGCTAATATGAAGTAATGATTAAAATAAAGATTATTGCAGTCTGTTTTACAAGACAATTCTGCTTTAGTCTTTCTATTAAAAAATTTCATGTGTCCGAATAGTGAACCCGCATTCGGAAAGTGGTTTTAAGGAGCCACTAAAGGGACATGGTTTTGTGTGATTATGAAGCTCGAAAGCGAAAGTAAAAAGCGAGCGGGCATTCAAAAGCGATTTCAAGGCCCTGCAGTATAATTGCTCAATGATATAATTGCGAGAGAAAGCACTAAAAATATATTTTCTCCTCCCATCTTGTGTTTATTCCCTTTAGGGGTTCCTTAGTACAAGTAATTTCCTTTTCGAAAATGGGATTCAGAAAGGATGCATTGAATTGATTAAAAGGGACAGTAAAGGCATTTATAATGTTACAAAGGATTTCAATTTCAAGTAAATTTAGTTTTGTTGAACTTTCTATTCATCAAAAAAATTAATGTTTCCTTAAATATATTAGAATTTGGCCTATATTATTTATTTTAGTGTTCATACTAAAACACTGATCACAGATTTTATACAGTTGAAGTCAAAAGTTTAAATTCACCTTGCAGAATATGCAAAAAGTTAATTATTTTACCAAAATAAGAGGGATCAAACAAAATGTAGTACTAGTACTAACCTGAATAAGATATTTTACATAAAATACATTTACAAGACCACAAGAGAAAATAACAGTTGAATTTATAAAAATGACCCCATTCAAAAGTTTATACACTTGATTCTTAATACTGTGTTGTTGCCTGAATGATCCACAGCTGTGTTTTTTTTGTTTAGTGATAGTTGTTAATGAGTTCCTAGCTTGTCCCTGCTGTTTTTCAGAAAAATCTTTCAAGTCCCACAAATTCTTTGGTTTTTCAGCATTTTTGTGTATTTGAACCCTTTCCAACAATGACTGTGTGATTTTGGGATCCATCTTTTCACACTGAGGACAACTGAGGGACTCATATGCAACTATTACAGAAGGTTCAAATGCTCACTGATGCTTCAGAAGGACACACGATTCATTAAGAGCTGGGGGGTGAAAACATTTGAACAGAATGGAGATGTGTAAATTTTTCTTATTTTGCCTAAATATCATATATATATTTTTTTATTTAGTACTGCCCTTCAGAAGCTACAGAGGATACTTGTTCCCCAGAAGACAAAATAAGTTAAATTTACCCTGATCTTCAAATTCAGGGTTAAAAAAAAAAAGTTTTCACCCCCCGGCTTGACATAGTTTTCAACTATTATTTTCTCTTGTGGACAATATGTAAACATCTTTTATGTGAAATATTTTATTCAGGTCAGTACTAAATAAAAAATAACATGCATTTTGGATGATCCCTCGTATTTTGGTAAAATAATTAACATTTTGCAGATTCTGCAAGGTGTATGTAAGTTTTTGACTTCAGCTGTAAAATATTAATGTAATACATGAAATTGAGAATCAAAATCATATGTAGAAAATATGAGTAAGTGTTTGTACTTTGTACTTATGACTAAGTAAGTACTTTGGATATCTGCCCTAGAAAAATAAACCTTGATATTATTTTTAATCATACAGATGCTGATTAAAAATCTTATATCAGCTAATACTGATATAGTCACTGAAATAACTGGCATTTCTATCCAATATGCTTTTATATACCTCGTTCCAAGCAAGCTGTGAGTTTGGAAGAGGAAGCGGTCTCTTCCATATGCTTTTCTGATGACTTTGGCTCATTAGGGATGCAGCCCATGATGCTGGTAGCTGCTCGCAGGTACACTGACTCGGCCCTCAGCAGTGATTATGTGCTCACTAATGTGCCATTGGCTGCCGAGTGACCCAGCGTGGAAAGGGCTGACCGAACCGCACTGACTCCAGCATTCTTTAATGTCTTACTGGAGCGAGATCCACAAATCTTCAATTTCCCCTTTGGTATACCCCTGTACCTCCTTGTTACCACGACAACACACTGGCCCCTGCCAGTGTGAGCGGAACGAAAGACCCTAAGCACCATTGACGGCCTCATTCAGATGGAGAAATGCATCAGAGAGGTGCGCGCGCGTGTGAGCATTTTTGTGCTTTATCTATTAAAAACTTCGTTTTTAGAGCTAATGTGTTCTATAGGTAGGTTGTTACAATGCATCTTTTTATCTTGATATCGATTCTGCTTTTCAGTAGGCAGTCCATATATTTGCACCTGTGACAAAGCGTGTGTTTTTTGGCTGCCGCCTTCATTGTGAAGTCGTGCGGCTCTGCCTAAGGTATTGAAAGGGCTGGCGGGGCGTTTGATTGCTGGCAGGTAGATTAAAGCAGCTCTTCCGCCGGGATTAGAAAGCGAAAGGGGATGGAAGTGGAGATCACAGCCAGAGGAACACTGAGCTCTCCCCACTCAAAGCGTCCGTAATCACCCCTGGCCTGGACTCAAGCACTTCAACAGCAGGCAAGAGACAGAGAGAGAGCAAGCGAGAGAGCATCATGGGGGATCTGGATAAAGAGAGAACGAGAATAAATGGGGAACAGTTTTGATGTTGGTCACAATTTCTAGATGTGTGTTGTTATGCTGGTGATCCAGCAAGTAAAATTGGTTTTTCAGTGGCCGATGCCAGAAGACAGCAAGAGAATTTTCTTAGAAAGCATGTAGATTAATGAAGAATTCAAAGATCTTGAATCATTTTTTATTCATGTTCAAAAGTTCAAAAGAGGTCCAAGGCTGCATTTATTTGATCAAAATGCAGAAAAACTATAATAATATTAAAGATTACTTTAAAATACATTTCTGTAATTTTTAATGAACATATTTTATTCTATCTATCTATCTATCTATCTATCTATCTATCTATCTATCTATCTGTCTATCTATCTATCTATCTATCTATCTATCTATCTATCTATCTATCTATCTATCTGTCTATCTATCTTATCTATCTAGCTATCTGTCATTGGTTGGTTCATTCTCTCATTCTCGTTCTATCTATCTTTCTGTCTTTCATTTTATCGTTTTTCTACCATTTTATGTACGATTTTATCTATCTATCTATCTATCTATATCTATTGTTTGGTTGTTTGTTTGATCTATCATTCTATCTACCATTTGCTCTATCTATCTATCTATCTATCTATCTATCTATCTATCTATCTATCTATCTATCTATCTATCTGTCTATCTATCTGTCTATCTATCTATCGTTCTGTCATTCTGTCGTTCTATCGTTCTATCTAGCATTCTATCTACCTATCGTTTTATTGTTCTGTCTATCTATCTATCTATCTATCTATCTGTCTATCTATCTATCTATCTATCTGTCGTTCTATCATTCTATCTAGCATTCTATCTACCTATCATTTTATTGTTCTATCTATCTATCTATCTATCTATCTATCTATCTATCTATCTATCTGTCTATCTATCTATTTATCTATCTGTTTAATCTGACGTTTAATCTGTAGTGTATAATAGTGTATTATATTACATTTTAATATGAAGAAGATAGATAAATTCAAATATTTAAGGAAAAAAAGCTATAAAAAATCTATTTAAGTGACTCAAACAACTCATCACTGTTGGTGTGAACGGCCCATGTTGATAATCTTAGGGTGTGTTTACATTTACATTTTTACATCATTTTACATTTACATCACCGAACTTGAAAAGGTGGGTCTCTGTCCACTCCACCAAGGTTGGCAACGTTCACACTTATTTAAATGAACAACACTAACATGCAAACGTGCCACAATGTGTTTTATTCTAACCAAGCCTGCTAAGTGTAAACACACCCTTAAACTGCCCAAATGTCAGCCAATTTGTCAGCCTGGCCACTAAAACTCATTTCATGTATGTCAGACACTAACAAACATTTTCCTCTCCCTTTGCTTCCTGTAAAGATTCGCTAATGCAAAAACTGAAAGTGCAACAGATCAATGGATTATGAAAAAAGTGTTGTATTTAATGATTTATCACAATAAAATCCTAGAGTGGACTCTAGCTTGCCTCTGGGGTGCTCTGTTCCAGTAACATGGTCCCATAGTCTCTCTGCTTTTCTTGCCCATGTAAAATGCTGCCCGCTGACGATAATCGATACATGAGCATGCCTGTTTGAAACCAAACCCTGTGAAGAGCCCATGCAGTCTGTCCCGGCAGAAAACAGAGGCCGTCATGGGAAAATGATTCACGTGTTGTGCTGAGAGAAAAAAAAAATTGTCTGCAGCAAATATGAATCCTCTACTTTAAGAACAGTGTAAAAATCCTTATGGTAAATTATCAGACCTGTTTTATGTAAGCGGTGATAACAGGAAGTGTGAGATCAGGCAGTGTTTTATGTGATAAGTATGAGATGAGGCGAGATAGAAATCTTTGTGTGAAGTGTTTTGCTGGCTTTGGTCTGGTATTGAGTCATCGATGGTGTTTTGTGGCTGGTTTTATTGAATGATGAATATGAGCAGGGCCGCGCAAACAAATGGACATGTCTTTTGGATGTGAGAAAGCAAGTCCAAGTCAAGTTAGAGTTACACATGCAGATGAATTCCCTTCTCCAGGGACTGAGAAATAGAGCGAGATAAGTTGAGAAAGAACAGCATTTATCTATCATCTGCTGGTCATTCTATCTGTTTTTCTTTCATTCTATCTATTATTGTATCTGTCTTTTGTTCTATCATTCACTCTCATGTTGTTCCAAACCCGTGAGACCTTTGTTCATCTTCATAACACAATTTAAGATATTTTTGATGAAATCACGGAAACGAAAATGTGGAATAAAGTTGTTATTTTCATTTTCTTTGTGCATAAAAAGTATTCTCGTAGCTTTGTAAAATTACTGTTGAATCACTGATGTCACATTGGACTACTTTGTCGATCATCTTGGTACTTTTCTAAGCCTATCTATCTATCTATCTATCATCTATCTATCTATCTATCTATCTATCTATCTATCTATCTATCTATTGTTCTGTCGTTCTATCATTCTATCTAGCATTCTATCTATCTACTTATCATTTTATTGTTCTATCTATCTATCTATCTATCTATCTATCTATCTATCTATCTATCTATGCATCTATTTATGTATCATCTATCTATCTATCTATCTATTGTTCTATCTATCTTCTATCTATCGTTCTGTCGTTCTATCATTCTATCTTGTATTCTGTCTATTCACTTATCGTTCTATCTATCTATCTATCTATCTATCTTTGCATCTATTTATCTATCTATCTATCTATCTATCTATCTATCTATCTATCTATCTATCTATCTATCTATCTATTCTGTCTATTCACTTTGTTAGGTTCTATCTATCGTTCTATCTATCGTTCTATCTATCATTCTGTCGTTCTATCATTCTATCTAGTATTCTGTCTATCTACTTATCGTTTTATTGTTCTATCTATCCATCTATCTATCTATCTATTCTATCATTCTATCTAGTATTCTGTCTATCTACTTATCGTTTTATTGTTCTATCTATCTATCTATCTATCTATCTATCTATCTATCTATCTATCTATCTATCTATCTATCTATCTATCTATCTATCTATTGTTCTATCGTTCTATCGTTCTATGTATCGTTCTGTCGTTCTATCATTCTATCTAGTATTCTGTCTATCTACTTATCATTTTATTGTTCTATCTCTCTATCTATCTATCTATCTGTCTATCTATCTATCGTTCTGTCATTCTGTCGTTCTATCATTCTATCTAGTATTCTGTCTATCTACTTATCGTTTTATTGTTCTATCTCTCTATCTATCTATCTATATCTATCTATCTATCTATCTATCTTTCTATCTATCTATCTATCTATCTATCTATCTGTCTATCTATCTATCTATCTATCTATCTTTGCATCTATCTATTTATCTATCTATCGTTCTGTCATTCTATCATTCTATCTAGCATTCTGTCTATCTACTTATCGTTTTATTGTTCTAGCTATCTATCTATCTGTCGTTCTATCGTTATGTATATTAATCTTTTTTCATTCCTTTTGTTGTCGTAGTGAAACAACCCAAACAAGATTTGTAAAAGAGAAATGCAAACTTTGCATTTCTAGTTAAAGTTACAGTCATACTGTTTTCTTTAAATTTCAGTTCATGTTAAATTGCTTTAAATTTTGCTTTTCACTTAAAGCCTCACAGCAGTGAAGTGTGATACCTCAGAGCGGTGAAGTGTGATGTGTGGTGTTAAGTTAAATAAAGTCTTTTGTTTCACCACCACAGGCTGTATCAGCAGCTATTTGAGTAATTGATATAACAGTCATCCACCTGTGTTATCCGCATTAAAGCTTGCTTCCTCTTTCCTCTGCCATTTCAGAATTGTTTATCCTGATTTAAGGCATCCAAATTAGTGGTTCTCATCCGCACGGCGGTTGTATCGGGTCAGCTTCCGCTCTCCATTAGATGGTGTGCTATTAAAGACATCAGTAATCACTAGGTTTAACCAAACAGAGACCACAGAAATGCTTTTTATCTGTTGTGTGCGGTTTTAAAGATCGACCTTTCTTCAGCGAAAAGGGTACCTGTTCACTGAGCAAATGGCCTCAGCAAACACTCTGACACACTTTTGCTGCAACTTTATTTATTTACAAATGTCACTGTCACTGGGGCGTAATGTGTTGCATCAGGCGTAGAGCTCTTTGGAAAAGCGCTCCTCATCAATCCAGAGGATTTAGATGGGGGCAGAAAAGAGGAGGAGGGGAGATGAATCTGGCTTCACTGAATCACTCCATAAAAACACTTTTTTCATTTTGTCTTATATGTGCATATAATCTTAGACTGTATAGGCAAATGCATTTTATTAAAAGAAATGTCCTCTTTGATGATTGTCTGACCTCTTTTAAAGTAAAATGAGCAATTGACATTCACAGCTCTGTGTCGCTGTAGTTGTTTGGACATTTTATGTAGTGCACAGTATGTGAGGTAGAGCACATCCCTCTCACCGCTTAAGGATTACAGTCAGTCTGCGGGAAAATATTTATGAAACATGACTCCATTAATCTTACACCAACACTGCACTGTCACTATAAATCAAACACACATTCCACTCTGCTCCATACAGCTAAGGATACTGTGGTCATACTCTCATTCTCTGCCTTTTTTTTTTTTTTTTGGACAAATCCAGTTAAAACATTGACTTCCGAGTGGGTGAAAGGCAAACAAGGCTATTAAACCACTTAAGATCTGCATGCCAATAACTTGCATATGTGCCAATATATCAGACACGCTGTGCTCAGCATTCCTTTATGCTGATATCCTGAAATATTGACTGGACTTCTTGTGATTGTCTGTGTGTGTGTGTGTATATACAGTATGGTGAGGAGGAGGCAAAGTGTTTATTTATTTTAGAATTATTTATTTATTTATTTATTTTTTACTTCAAATGTAAATTCATTTCTTAGTCACATTTTCTTGGTTAAACAAAAAAAAAAACAATTCCATTCCATATTTTACATTAACAATGTAATCAGTGTTCTTTATTAAAGCCAGTTATTAATCTAATCAAGTTAGTGTTTTTAGGCGTTTTACATTTATTCCAAAATATAAACTTAAAACAGTAACATTTCATTTCATATTTTATTTGTGAATTTATGTTCAGCAATTCGTTTTAATTGTTAACTTTTGACTATTTTTTAATTTTTTGAGATTTACTTTAAATTTCGCCAAGTAGATTACTCGCTAAAAACTCCCACAGACCATGTTTTCTGGCCATTTTAAGTCTTATTTTGATGCAACAAATTGGTTAAATCTAACTGTTTGAGTTGTTTACTTACTTTTTAAAAAAAATAAAAATTAGTCTTTCCATTAAAGGAGAAGTTCACTTCCAGGACAAAAATGTACAGATAATTTACTCAGCCCTTTGTCATCCAAGATGTTCATGTCTTTCTTTCTCCATATAGTGGACTTCAGTGTTCCCCCTAAGTTTGAACTTCCAAAATGCAGTTTAAATGCAGCTTCAAATGGCTCTAAATGATCCCAGCCAAGAAAGAAGGGTCTTATCTAGTGAAACGGTCGGCCATTTTCGAAACAAATTGACAATTTATATACTTTTAAACCTCAAGCGCTCGTCTTGTCCATGTTTGCGTGAACTCTGTTTTTTCCGGGTCGATACAGTTAGGGTATGTCGAAAAACTCCCATCTTGTTTTCTTCCCTGACTTCAAAATTGTCCTACAATGCTGCAGAAGTACTGACCCAGTGTTTACAAAGTGAACATGCAAAGAAGTCACAAATAAAGGTAAAACAGCAAAGTAGGACAAGAGTTCACGCAGACCTAGACAATATGAGCATTTGAGGTTGAAAAGTATATAAATTAGGGCTGGCAAAGATTAATTGCGATTAATCGCATACAAAATAAAAGTTTGAATTTGCCTAATGTATGTGTGTGTACTGTGTGTAATTATTATGTATATATAAATACAAACATATTCATGTATATATTTAAGAAAAATGTTCAAGTATATGTATTTATTACAATTTTTATAGAATTTATATTATATATAAATAAAAATATTTTGTACATAACATATTTCTCTTAATTCTCTTGAATGTGCTTGTATTTATATATACATAATAAGTACAAACAGTACACACACATATATTAGGCAAACTCAAACTTTTATTTTGTATGCAATTTGTACGCGATTAATCATTTGCCAGCCCTAATATAAATTGTAATTTAAAAAAATAACCAATCGTTTCGCTAGATAAGACCCTTCTTCCTCAGCTGGGATCGTCTGAAGTCCTTTGAAGCTGGATATAAACTGCATTTTGGAAGTTCAAGTAATTAATACACTTTTCAATGTTTTATTTTGTAATATTGACGTTGTTTTATTTTGGTTCCATTATTATTATTTTTTTCAAAATCCAATATTTTGAGCATACACTGCCTGCCTTTCCTCATTGGATATAAATCAAGTAGTAATCAAATACATGTGAATCACTGTTATACTTTTTTGTCTTTTAATTCTGTTCATGAAATTTAGAGCATGATTTGCAACACTTTATGTATACATTTTTCCTCAGTGTGGGAGCACATCAGAAGTGATTAAAAATTAAAAGCTGTTGATGCCAAGACCTTATTTACCCTGGAAAGTAGATCCAAACAGAAATAGTTCACGACCTCCAGTGTGAGGATGAGAGAGACTAGCATGAGAAATTAAACAGTCTTTTAGATAGTTTGTTGGCCTATTCCCCTTGGCATACACATGCATACTCATACTCCAGAAATGAAAACGAAAACCATCAATACTGCGATCGAGAGCAAAGTTTGTTTTGCCGGTAATGCTGCGTAAGACATGAATGTGTTTTTATTGATATATCTGATTTACAAAACAGTCTCTCTCTCGTAATGGGTTCCCAGCATTGGGTTTCGCCGCTGGATGAAGGAGGGCATTGTGGGAATGATTTAAACCAAGGGGCTAGACTCTTGTCCCTCAGGCTACAGACCTGATTGTCTGCAACTGCTCTGTGATTTACGTGCCAAATATGCAGTCTCATCTAACCAGCTTGTTTTGCTCACAATATGTCATGAGGTTGAGTGAACTTTAACAAATCATTACTTTTTTCTTTTTCTCTCCCCTGTGTGCTCTTTCCCTTTCTCGATCCCTTTCTTTCTCTCTCTCTAGTTACATTGCTGGACACTATGTCTGCTCTGGGAGACCTTGGCTGGGAGGCCTACCCATCTGAAGGGGTGAGTAACACGACCAATCGAAATCAAGACGCAAACACACAAGCCTCCCAAACGTCTTTAATCAATTCAGCCACCAAATTATGCTGCGTTTTGTCTTCGCCTGTTTTACACAAAATGATTCGAAAGTGCGCAGGGACAAACTTTTTCAAATTAACATGAATCTATGCTCCTGGGCTCCGACACAGTTTTGAACCCCTCTAGCTCATTTTTTGCAAACAATCATCTGTAATTACGCCGTCGTGTTTCAGATGTGCTGGAATTGCGTATGGTTAGACTCAACCTGCGCATGTATATTCATAAGAGTGGATACAGCATGCATCGGGCTCATGGGAAAGAGAGGCTGTGAGCACGGTCTCAGGTTCTTATAAATAGGAGGCAGTGTTTTTTGCGTGTGTAAATTGTAGGATGTGGTGTCAAGGTCATGTGGAGTCTAGCAAGCTTAGACCTGTTTCCAGCCAAGAGGCGTTCATGTTCGGCTTAACACCAACTTCCCCGGTCGCTTACTTCCAATTTATTTGAGGAAGACGTCAAGATTAGGAGTCTCTAAAGCAGGAACACAATCCCCTGTGCCAGAGAGCAAAAGAAGGAGCCTTTATTTTGAGCAGAGAAGGCCTGTTCTGTCTTTTCCAAGGCACCCAAAGTGGTCTAAAAATAATTGAGTTTGCAAAAACCATGGTGAGCTTAAAAGGAAATCAATCTTTGGGATTTCACAGCCGCCTTTTAAATGATTTAATAGAGCCATCAGAAGCTAGATCAGATTGTCTGTGCCCCACACGCGTGTCTACGAGACGTGTCGTGTAGCGGCTAAATCTGGAGACGAGCAGAATTTACAAATGATTTTTGCTGAAAATAGTGCGACAGACATGAAGTCTGTACCGCTTCTCACACCGAGAAATATTAGACTTGCATAACAGAGTATTGCATTGCATTGCATAACAGGCTGATACTGTACAATGTCAATAACCGAAACCCACTAGAGAGCGTGTGCATATTGAATGACATTTAAAATTGAAGTTGTGGTAGACAATGCAAACGCTATAGAGACAGATGCATTCTATAAGCCAAACTTGCGAGTCATGAGATTTGTCATGTTTAATAGTCACAGTATTCTTTGCAGGTCTCTCACATTTATATAGAGGAGATTAGCTTTTGTAAATGGCTTGGAGTGTTTGGATTGCTGTAGTGGGATTGAGCGCTGCTGTAGCATGAGTAAACCCATCACTAGATACTCGTCTGATGATTGGAGCGTCTACAGGGGGCTGTTTTTCTAAGACTGCATTCCAATTTGCATACTATCTGTCCTACATAATACGCAATATTGGAATTTGTGTGTTCTAGGGATGCATGATGTTGGGAATATTTTACTTATTTACCAAATTTTAGTGTTTTATGAATGCTTGTTAGTATGATTACTTTTACTACCATCTAACACTAACTTGGATCGTACACATTCATATCTAATATATAAAATGCCAGTAAATGTTTTAGAGGGCTTTAAAATTAAAAAACACTTCTTTTTTCTTTAGTAGGTAATTATGGCTTCCGTCAATAATTACTCACCCTCATGTCGTTCCAAAAACCGCAAGACCTTCGTTCATCTTCGAAACACAAATTAAGATATTTTTTGATGAAATCCAAGAACTTTTTGACCCTGCATAGACATTAATGCAGCCACAAGCATGCGTCATGGTACTCTTGTGAATGCGCAGTGGAGGCTGACACGGAAGAGAAGAAATTGTTAAATAAATTTGTTATTTTTGTTTTTGTGCACAAAAAGTGTTCACGTAGATTCATAAATTTACAGTCAAGTATTTTAACGATGTCCTCACAATGTTTCTGGGCCTTGAACGTGTCAGTTGCGTTGCTGTCTACGCGGTGTCAGAAAGCTCTCAAATTTCATAAAAAACATCTTAATTTGTGTTCTGAAAATGAATTAAGGTCTTAAAGGAGTAGTTCAAAATGTACAGATAATGTACTCAACCCATTGTCATCCAAGATGTTCATGTCTTTCTTTCTTCAGTTGTAAATGAAATTATTTTTGAGGAAAACATTTTAGGAATTATCTCTGTATAGTGGACTTCTATGGTGCACGTGAGTTTGAAAGTTTGCTTCAAACTGATCCCAGAAATGCAGTTTCAGTGCAGCCATTTTCTAAAAAAAAAAAAAAAAAAAGTATATACTTTTTGATCCCAGCTTGAAGAAGAAGGGTCTTATCTAGGGTAAACGAAAATCAGCCATCTTATTTTTCTTCTCCAAAAAAAAAATCGTCCTACATACTGTTTTAATTTATAAATGCTTGTCTTGTTCACTTTGTAAACATTGGGCTGGTACTTCTGCAGCGATGTAGGATGTTTTGTTGGAGGAGAAAATCAGTCACTTATTTTCTTCTCCAACTTCAAAATCGCACAGCTAGACAATCGCATTTGTTTTATAAATTTTTATTTGGTTTTAGAAAATGAAAGTTTCGCTAAATAAGACCTTTATTCATTGTCTGGGATCGTTTTGAGCCCTTTGAAGCTGCGTTGAAACTGCATTTTGGAAGTTCGAACTCAAAGGCATCATAGAAGTCCACTATATGGAGATAATTCCTGAAATGTTTTCCTCAAAAATCATAATTTCTTTACGGCTGAAGAAAGAAAGATGACAACGGGGTGAGTACATTATCTGTAATTTTTTTTCTGGAAGTGAACTAATAAATAACAGAATTTTCATTTTTGGGTGAACTATTGTTTTAATGTCCTTAATGGCCTCTCATAGTCCAATTTATCCACTTCTTACCCAACACCTTTTTCAAGATCTTTAAAAAATCATATGTCCAGTATAAATGATGTATTTTATGTAGAATAAGCCATGAAAATACCTTGAACTTGTTAACCGCAAACACTTATTTCAGGCATTTAACCAAAACCCATTGACATTGGGCCGATTGAGCCTGAAGTACAAAAATGCTTAAAAATGCTTTTAGGACTCATTCCTGCAGCACTCTATACTGTAGATTTTTCATATCATTCATTTAACCATTCATTTTCAAATCTGCTGAATAAAAAAATCTTACAGCCTGTGCAAAGGGGAGATGTTGTAGATGCCCCAACGCTGTCTTATTCAAAAGTAGACATCAACAGCTTTTAAATAGATAGCATTCCCGTTTTACGCCAAACCACTAACCATATTTAACCATAAATTATCAGTTTAAGAATCCAAACTAAGAGACTTTGTTACTGGGTGACTCCCACATACTGCAAGAGTCTCTTCCAATTGGCCTGTTCCCACATAACGTCTGTTAAACTCTTCAGAGAACATTCCTCCCTGTCTTCGTGCTGTGTTTACCTTAGATTCAGTGATAGTAGGAGTCTCTTTGTTTTGCTGGTATGGCAGTTATTTAATGGGAGTGAACTGTAAGGCTAAATCAGGTCTCACAGCTGCGGCTTGCGTTTCATACTTGAGGATTATCGCGGCGACCCGTGACCCGCCGAACCCGCCAGCGGTGGAGCGGCTCGCAGGAAAGCCGCCATGTTCCCAAAGCGGCCGCTTCACCTCCGCTGGATATTTACCTTACTGACTCAATCGACTGCCACTTGACCTTCGCAGGTCAAGACTAATACAGCTTTCCCTGTCCCAGATGTGGAAGGTTTGTTTTGGATCGGCTATCAAATAGCCATAGTCGTTTAGCGTGTGTGTGTGTGTGTCTGTTACTAAAATAGAAGGGAGTAATTCACCTGGAGTGATAGAAAACAGGTAACCCTAATAACATGTCCTCCAAAAGAGGCTCAAAAAAACAGGCGTTCTTTTAGGGATTTAAAGTCAATTGCACTTAAGTATCTTAAACTACCAGATGATTGTGGGCCTGCAATTAAGTTAAGCCAATGAAGGGCTAAGCAGACCCCCTGATCTGACATATTTGCTTGGCTTCAAAGCGGTCAGACCCTGTGAACGGTGACCGGGGAATGGACTTGAGCTATTTCAGATGAGACTCTAGGGGAAGCCGCCAGCTGGAGACGCTAATTAACAAGACGCCCACGTCACACTTATGACCACTACGTTGATTGAGAGTGGCTAAGCTGTACCTCCTGTCCAAATAACCTGTTTTTCACTTAACAATTGGGAATGTGTGTTGAACTAGCTGCACGTAGGAGGATTTATGAACGTTTGCGGAGCATTTCGTTCACGAATATATCAACTGCACATGGCCAATTTCCTTTCGGATGGCTGTGCCCGATCATGGCGTACTGAAATGTGTAAGTAAACTGTATTTGCGTGTCTGGAGATCTGGAGTGTGTAACACAAGCCTGTAGACTTTTGTATAACCACCCATCTGTGGTAAAATACTTCATGAATTCAGACAATGCATTTTCAAAGAAACTTTCCGAAGCGGTTGCGTTCAGACCGACTTTTTGAAAATAAATAAACAGAAAGGCATAAACCTGCCTTTATCCCTGTATAAATATTCCTTCAAATGTCATAATTATTGCACTCGGAGGGAAAGAACTTACCCAGGACTTTCAGTGTCTGTCACTTTGATCTGTCCGCCCATTCCCACCAGTCAGCATATGGCTCAGTTTAAAGCCGAAACTGCGCTAGCAATTGACCCTCATGCCTCGATCACTTTTTTAAAGCTATAAGCTAATGGCAACGTGTCATAAACGCTCTCTTTGTTGCTATGACATCACGGCTATATGTGCACTTCAGACTGTGCTGACGCATGGTATAAAATACTTCAAATGCTTGATTGCGCTGATGTGGAAAATGGCTCTTTTGGAGACATTCTGATGTACTCTGTCTCCTTGAGCATTTGCTTAAATGTGCACCCATACTCAGCTGCCAATCAGTTTAAGGGTTGTTAAAGGATTAGTTCACCCAAAAATGAAAACGCTATCATCATTTACTTACCCTTGTGTCGTTCCAAACTCATTTGACTTTGCTTTTTCCTTGGAACACAAAAGGAGATATTTCATGTATTCGTTACTCTTCGCCATTCAGTTATGATTATTGAGCACTGGAGAGTTAAAGCTTCAAAGGAAACAGAAGCACAATAAATTATATGTGTCTAAATAATTTGCATGCTGTTTTTCAAGTCTCATGATAGTTGTTATTTACTCCAGTGATCTGTTAACTGTGGTAACTGGATCATGTAGTCAGTTGGTTTGATTCATGAACAAACCATTCAGATTAATTGTACAAATCTATTCATTGCTACTTGCTATTTCTCAGACAAAGCCATCATTTGGTTTCAGAAAAATGTGCACTAGTCATTATTGATCGCTTTTATGATACATTTAAGGTGTTTTTGCATTCTTCTTGAAGCTTGAAAGCTCCAGTCTACATTTACTGTAAAAGAGTGGTTAGTTCTCATTTTGTGTTCCACGGATGAAAAAACAAGTCAGGTTTAGAACAGCATGAGGTTGAGTAAAAGATGACAGACCTTTCATTTTTGTATGAACTAGTCCTTTAAAAGAACATAGTGCTCTTTAAAAGAATCAGCTATAACTTTCGCTGTCTTCTTGCAGTCACAGTGGATTGCTCCCATCATGCGCTGTTCGAGAAATCTTGAGCAGAAATGATGAGGAATGTCTTCAAGTGGGAACCCAAGTGGTCAAGCAACAATTTCTGAATTCTTAGTATTTGAAGTCTAGTGTGTTACTCGCTGATTGATCAGAAGCACGAATGAATCCCTGAAATCACTTAGAACTGAGCCGGTGGTCCTTCAGCTCATTTCTGCTGCAAATTATACAGAGAAGGAATAGAATTTATTGAAGCAAATCAGAATCTTTTTTGAGAAGCAGCCGTTCAAGAAATTGCCCACCCTTCTAAGACTCCCTGGATGGTTTATTTTCTCTCCCTTTAAGGAGTGAAATCTTACTTATGCATGAAGTGTTCCAAATGAAGGAACCTTAGACAAGTGGAAGCAGATGGCAAGAGATGATGGGAGACAAGTCCCTTAAACATACCCTATCTACCGCTGACTATATTGAAGATATACACACACACACACATGCAGATAACTACACCATAAAAAATGCTGGGGGGGGGTTTAGCCCAAATGCTGGGTTCAACTTATTGGGTCATTTTATTGGGTTATTTTTAATATTTTTTACCCAGGTGCTGGGTAGTTTTTCTGTAACTAGGCTGCTGGGTCATTTTTTAACGCTGGGTTATTTTTTTCTACCCAACCACTGGGTTGACCCAATCTCTGACAAAACAACCCAGCTGCTGAGTTACGGGCTTTTTGAGTCCTCTACAGGAGAGAGCGATTCTCAGCGCTGCCGATTTGCACTTCTTCAGCGAAATAAAGGTTTGTATACATTTTATTTAATTTATGAAGTCTTTATTGTGCTGTAAATTGTATTATTTTATGCAACGCAACATAAGGATGAGATGACGCAGCCAGCTGCGCCAGCAGCGGTTGTTTCGCAGGATGGAAACGCCTTTTGCCTTGCATAAAATAAATGGATTTTATTGGTTATTGTACTGAGTTTAATCTTAAAATATATTGTCTAATATCAGTACTGTTTGTTTATGGGCAGTTTTTGGAGTCAGTCATGGCATCTTTCAGCTACGAGTGAAACGCAAGACTGTGGTCTGATTTTGCAGTTAACCCAGTGAACAGCAGCCCTTTACCGGCTCAGATTTCGACGACACACCAGCACGAGAATTAGCGCTATTTCAGTAAAAAGTGATTACGGGTGAATACACTAAAATTAAAATTCTACTTTTGAATGTTACTTTTTTTGTCTAAAATGCTTGTTAAGCAAGTTTAAATGTATGTAATATTGTACACTTTGCTGTATTCACCCAAATAAATTCAATTTGTCTTGTATTTTGTCCATGTGCTCTTGCTTAATAATAAATGTGCATCTTTTGATTATTGCTGTTGCCTCTAGTAATTCTGTGTGTGTTTTTATAAGTCCATTTTAAACCAGCAATATAATAATTTTTAAACAATAGTTGACTCAAAATAACCCAGCATGTGTTCTGTCCAATATTTACCCAGCGCTGGGATGCCAAATTAACCCAAGTTGGGTTGTTTTTAACCCAGTATTTTTTAGTGTGTAGCGGACTATGTGCACTAACTATGTGTTCCATAAATGTACATGAAACAGAAATAACATATAACAAATATTTTGATGCATGATTAGAATATGCATGCAATATTTAAGCGCAGAGATCAGAGTTAATTTAAATTGATTTTTGTTCATGTTTCTTATGCTCATCAAGGATCCATTTATTTGATAAAAAATACATTAAAATAAACAGAAAAAAACAACATTGTGAAATTAGTTTATTACTATATTAATTAAATTATTAGTTAAAAGGAACTGTTTTCTATTTTAAATGATTTTAAATGACTGTAATGTTTCTTTGAAGATGGAGCTGAATATTCATTACTCCAGTGTCCATTGTCTCTAATATGCTGATTTAGTGCTCCAGAAAATTTCTTATTATTAATGTTAAAACAGTTGTGCTGCTGAATATTTTTGTGAAAAGGGTGATGCATTGCGTTTTTAGGATTCTTTGAAGAACAGAAAGTTCAAAAGGTACAAAACATCTGTAACAAAATAAAGTCTTTACTGTCTCTTTTGATCAGTTTAGTACATCCTTGCTAAAATTATAATTATAATTTTAATAATAATTCTTTTTAAAAAATACTGTAAATGTATGATACTTGTTTACACACATTTCTAAAATATAAAATAAGTTTATTCCATAAAATTAACTTGAGACAGAAATGTCACAGTTCATATTACAATTGTGAAAAAAAACACATTTTTGCAACCCATAACAGTTGTTCTGTCTGTTGCAGTGGGAGGAAATCAGTGTGATGGATGAGAGGAACACTCCCATGCGCTCCTACCAGGTGTGTAATGTGATGGAGGCTAATCAGAACAACTGGCTACGCACACGCCACATCCCACGAGATGGAGCGCAGCGCGTCTACATCGAGATTAAGTTCACCCTGCGTGACTGCAACAGCCTGCCTGGAGTCCCTGGCACCTGCAAAGAAACTTTCAATATGTACTATTACGAGTCCAACAACGCCAATCTGTGGTTTATCAAAGAGAGCCAGTACATAAAGATCGACACTATCGCGGCCGACGAGAGCTTCACGCAGACTGACGTGGGCGATCGTGTTATGAAACTGAACACAGAAGTGAGGGACATCAGTAACTTGAGCAAGAAGGGTTTCTACCTGGCTTTCCAAGATGTGGGAGCCTGCATCGCTTTGGTGTCCCTCAGGGTCTTCTATAAGAAGTGTCCTCTTGCCGTTCTGAACTTGGCCCAGTTTCCAGACACGGTGACAGGGGGAGATTCGGCTTTGGTGGAGGTTAGGGGATCTTGTGTGAATGACTCGGAGGAGTTTGAGGCGCCGAGGATGTACTGCAGTGGAGATGGCGGATGGCTGGTGCCCATCGGACGCTGCGTCTGCAAGCCAGGCTTTGAGGAGAACAAGGACTACTGTCAACGTGAGTTTTCTATACAGCATTTTAATTCCTGTTTTGGAACGTTTGATATACAGTGGGCTTAAAAAGTATTTAGACACTTTGTAGTTACACTTTAAAATGTAGGAATGCACATATGCATATATATGGTCAATATTGGATATTGGAAAAGAGTGCATGCTCTTTTTTTCCCTCTTTTTACATTACTACATCATCTAATGCACACAAAGTTAGTCTTTAAAAACACTAATAATACTACTGTTGAATGTAGGGATATCTCAAAAACTGAATCATACTGTACATTTTAATGTTGTGATGCTTAAATTAACTTGTAGCATCAAAGATTTCGCTATAGAAGATTTTAGTTTTCAATATTTTATTTTGAATTTATTTAGACCATATAGAACAGATCTTTTAATATATGCAATTTATTAGTTATCAGGAATAATAAAACTTATTATTCAGCTTATTAGGAGGCCAGAATTTTAATATAAGTGCATCCCCATTTATATGTTTAAATGTCACTGCATTACATAGAAATGTCAAAATATTAAATATCAATATCTTTTGCATCTGCAAATGATTCTAGATTAGATCAGAAGTAACCTTTCTTTTATTTTTGCAAATACCTTCAAATGCTTTCAAGGTATTTCTTTTTATTGTCTTTTTTTTTTTTAATTTGAGATTTATACATCATCTGAAAGCTGATAAGTAACCTTTCTATTGATGTGTGGTTTGTTAGGATAGGACAGTATTTGGCTGAGATGCAACTATATAAAAATCTGGAATCTGAGGGTGCAAAAAATCTAAATATTAAGAAAATTGTCTTGAAAGCTCTTAGCAATGCATATTACTAATCAAAAATTAAGTTTTGATATATTTACGGTAGGAAATTTACAAAATATCTTCATGGAATATGATCTTTACTTAATATCCTAATGGTTTTTGGCACAAAAAGCAATAATTTTGACCCATACAATGTATTGTTGGCTATTGCTACAAATATACCCGTGCTACTTAAGACTAATTTTGAGGTGCAGGGTCACATTTATGCATATTAAGTGTGGCCGAAGTGTCCAAATACTTTTTGGGGTCACTATATAGTAAACATTTTTTATTTTGACTTTACTAGGTAATTTATTGGATGATATAACACAGTCTGTAGTGATGAAACTCTGCTGCAGTCAGTTTTTTAGCAGTTGCAGTCCCTTTGTTTGCTTCTGAAGTGAGCGTGTATGCGTGTGTTTGTGAGCGAATGCAAATAAGTTTGCAATGAAAGTAGCTGAGGGCTTCAGTGACTCATTCAGATTCACTCTGTGCCTCGTTTCCCTGTGTTGGGGAAGGTAGTTGTGCTCCAGGATACAAATTATTGAGACATAGCATTCCACAGACTATCTGTTCTGTTTACTTGCTCTGCAAATCCATAGGCCTCCAGCAGGCAGTCTAACTTTCAAGAGTGTGTGTGCGTTCGTTGGATAAGTTTGTTAAAGTTTGTTTCAAAGAAGTCTAAGCCAGCTGTTGAATTAAATATATTTTTTTTTAATCTGCTTGCTTTTTGCCTCATTTGAAGCTAGAGTTATTTAATAGTACCTCAAATATCAGATCTTCTTAATTTGTTGATTTAATATTGAATTGGTAAGGTATAAGAGGGTGTCGTTTAGCACTATACATTCGCAATATACAGTTGAAGTCAAAAGTTTACATACGCCTTGCAGAATCTGCAAAATGTGAATTATTTTACCAAAATAAGAGGGATCATACAAAATGCATGTTATTTTTTATTTAGTACTGGCCTTAGTACTTAGTACGTGAATGAGCCACAGCTGTGGTTTTTTATGTTTTCTTTGTTTGTTTGTTTAGTTGTAGCTGTTCATGAGTGTCTTGTTTGTCCTGAACAGTGAAACTGCCCACTGTTTTTCAGAAAAATCCTTCAGAGCCCAGAAATTCTTTGGTTTTTCAGCATTTTTGTGTATTTGAACCCTTTACAAATGACTGTATGATTTTAAGATGCATGTTTTCACACGGACGACAACTGAGGGACTCATATGCAACTATTACAGAAGGTTCGAACGCTCACTGATGCCTCAGAAGGAAACACAATGCATTAAGGGTGAAAACTTTTGAAATTGAAAATCAGGGTCAATTTAACTTATTTTTTCTTCTGGAAAACATGCAAGTATCTTCTGTAGCTTCTGAAGGACAGTACTAAATGAAAAAATATGATATTTAGCTAGAATAAGAAAAATGTACACATCTTCATTCTGTTCAAAAGTTTTCACCCCTGGCTCTTAATGCATTGTTTTCCTTCTGGAGCATCAGTGAGTGTCTGAACCTTCTGTAATAGTTGCATATGAGTCCCTCACTTGTCCTCAGTGTGAAATGATGGATCTCAACATCATACAGTCATTGTTGGAAAGGGTTCGAATACACAAAAATGCTGAAAAACTTTTGAATGTGGTCATTTTTATAAATTCAACTACTATTTTCTCTTGTAGACTATATGTAAACATCTTTTATGTGAAATGTCTTATTGAGGTCAGTACTAAATAAAAAATATCATGCATTTTGTATGATCTCTCTTATTTTGGTAACATAATTAATATTTTGCAGATTCTGCAAGGTGTATGTAAACTTTTGACATCTGACATGTAACAGGTGTTTTGAATCATAACTGTTGCTAAATTGTATTCTCAGTTTTGCCGGATCTGTTTTATTTGATCTGCTGAGATCATACTAGCTTCAATTGCTCCTAATTCGTCTTGCGTTGTTCTTTTTCTGCTTTGATTTCTGTGTACCCTGCAAACAGGTCGGAACATAAAAAAGGAAATATCTAGCAACCCACACAGCTCTCGCAGACTCAAACCTCTTGTTGATCGAAACTCCTACCTATTTTTATTTATTTGCATGGCATCATTATGCAGTGTACGTTTCTTTGATCAAACCCGAGATCTCGGACGACTGTGGAAGGTGGAGTTGAAGCGAGGAAAGCGTGACGGGCTCCTGTGAGTGTAATCGTGGGGCTGTTGTTCTCTTTCTTTGTGCATTTGGCTGTTTCTCATCTAATGGCTGCTGAGTGGCATCATGTTGTTTGCTAATGGGTAGGCTGGAGCGACACAGAGGGACCTGCTGAGGAGCTAATGACAGCACCTTCATGATGAAACGTTAGCAGACTTCACACCACTTGTAAACAGATAGCATCTCCATTTTTCTGTTAACTACACTGAATTTGTGCTTTTAGCTCTTTTGCTATATATGTACAAATTCCATAGGTTTCAGTATCTACTTCCTGATAATTTTAGGGTTTTCTTTTCCCAGACAT
Source organism: Labeo rohita (assembly GCF_022985175.1). Classification (NCBI taxonomy): domain Eukaryota; kingdom Metazoa; phylum Chordata; class Actinopteri; order Cypriniformes; family Cyprinidae; genus Labeo; species Labeo rohita. The sequence goes on from NC_066870.1 coordinate 28,845,274, forward strand.
ATCCTGGCAGGCATTTCTTAATGTCCCGCTTTTGGCTTTGTTTTCATATTCGCTGAAGATAATAACTGAAAAGTATCCAAAGACCTTTTGGAAGTCCAATAATAAAAATCCTGAAATCTGAAATCGCTGTTGATATTGCATCCAGGACGTTTATCACTCTAAAAATAGATGGTCATATTGAGAACATTGTGGATACAGTATCCCACATAGCTTTTCTCTGTTGGATATTACAGAAATACCAGTACAGAATTAAATTTCAAACATTTCCTTTGAATTTCATGAAATGGAAGAACGATGCAGTTTTGAAACCTTCCCTCCTCCTCATGCGGCAGGTCAAGGAATGGTCACTCTTTGCAAAATAATCTTATCAGAACGTGCCAGTGTAATGAATTGCTCTCTGCCGGTCAATTAACCTTATTCAAGACAAAGCTAGCTGTATCTTTTCCGGTCCAATCGCTCAATCAATCATGCGAGAGGTCAGTGGAAAAGAGAAATAAGAACTCACCGAAGGCCTTGCTAACAGAGCGCGAGACTCAATAAATAGAGATTGACCGTGTTGAGCTATTTCTCAGTGTAGTGGTCCGTAGGCCAGCATGACGAAATGGCTAATCATGGAGGTCTATTGGCAGCGCAAGGCCAGAGGTCGTCTAATATATGGCCTTGTCCTTCATCTCAGGCAGTGAATTATGGCTGTATGTGTGTGGGTATGTGTAAGCACAGGATTTTTTTTTTTTTCGTTTTCACCATAGTGACTGAATTACACATCAGGCTGGCAGATGGCTTTTCATATTTAGTACATGAGTTATCCCTGTAAGCTCTGATTATATTGTGGATTTGTGAATGATCCTCCATCTGTATTAAGCTGACAGACTCTCTAGAAATGGATTCTGCTGGTAGTACAATAGCTGCCTTGGAGACCACATGGTTGTTTAATCGACAGGTAGACATCTAGCAGATATCGGGAAGCTTAGCGTGGGATTAGGACTCATGGATCTATTGCTTTGTGCCGTAGGCCACTTCGGGTTAGCGTGGAGCCTTATCGTTGTGGTGGGAGATAATCAACTACGTTAGAACAGCAAAATTAGAAACTCTGATGCCTTCCAATAATGAAAAATAAAACACGTTTCATAGCAACAACATTTAAGGCTTTAGTTCACTGAAAATTCAGTAATTATTTACTTACTAAATTCTGTAAAATTGACCGTAAAAAACTAGCAGCTGTGGTTGCCAGGAATTTTCTGGAAAAAAAATATGGTAGCAACATTTTAGCTTTAAAGAATTTAACTTAAATTTACATTTAAATACCATAAATTCTTTAACTGATATAATGTTGATACACCAACCTATGGAAAGACTGAAATCTGTTTTGTGCCTTTGTAATACACTGATAACCACCAAGAGCAGGTGGTGATGAGAAAGTCACATGATGAGCCAAAAACCATCACAAGCAGCTTTTAAATACTAACATATATAGAAGGTGCACATTTACACAAACACTAAACACCATCATGGTAACACACATGAAACTGAAATAATGCAATAAACATTCATTTAGCAACATTTGATGTAACATACAACCCTAATGTACACAGCGAATAAGAAAAAAACTAAGAAGACACAGTTATTTCAATGAAAAAACATCAAATGTGAAATTCTAGGAATGTCAGTTTACGGCTATTCACTATAAATTACACATTCTTTTTCACTTCCAAAAACGGTATACTACTGTAAAATTGCATGTAATGGGCAATACAGTTTATCACCATATAAAGTAGGGGAACTTAACATTAACCAAATAATAGGTTTTTACTGTATCATTTTTATGGTCTTTTACCATTAAAATCATGGTTATTTTTTACTGAAAAAGTGGCTTTAGAAATAAAAAGCATGCGTAAAGAAAGAAAGAAAGAAAGAAAGAAAGGAAATGTTTTTTGGTAAATAAAATAAATATATAATACATTTATAAAATAGTACACTATACACTATTGTTCAAAAAGTCGGAGGTAAATGAGATTTTTATTTTTAATTTTAAAAGAAATTAATACTTTTATCCAGCAAGAATGCATTAAATTGATCAAAAGCAAAAGTAAAGATGGTTGCAGTGTTAAAGAGTATATATTTCTATTTCAAATAAATTCTGTTCTTTTGAACTTTCTATTCATCAAAGAATTCTGTGCGCATTTGTCGGTTTCCACAAAATATTAAGCACTCTTTTCAAGCACTCTTTTCAAGGATCATGCGACACTGAAAACTGAAGTAATGGCTGCTGAAAATTCAGTTTTGCCATTGCAGGAGTAAATTACATTTTAACATTAAAACAGAAAATGGTTATTTTAAATTGCAGTTATATTTCACAATGATCAAATAAATTCAGCCTTTCTGAGCATAGGTGATTTTTTTAAAAAACATTTAAAAATGAATGTATAAATACATTAAAACGTAAATGTATAAATTCCCTTTGCAGCAGCTCTCAAATCTTTTCAAGTTTACTTTTTTCAATTACTGTATTTCACGGAGACACTTTACAATTTGAAAATTATTTTATTTAGAGATTATTAGCAAACAGTGGCTTCAGTTTTGGTCTTTTTTCTATTATGATGATTTTTCTCCTTGTACCTGACGGTCCTTTTTGTGTGCAACAGAAGAAAGAAACTCACACAGGTGTGGAACAGCATTGAGGTTGAGTCAGTGATGACAAAGTATGGATTTTTAGGCGAACTAAACAATCAAGTATGTGGGCAAGGACATTTAGAGTATTTAGAGAGCCAGTGGGAGTGAAAGGGCTTCTACTTTTATCTGCTGAAATTTCACAGCAGAGTGAAATTCAGGGAAACAATGGGAACACTTCATTCTTTTCACAGTTTGTTGAACGTGAGCCAAGGTGAAATGAGTGTTCACCTAAACAGCAAGCTTTTTCGAATGTTTTCGAGGACTTGAGTGTTGCCTAAATTTGGAAACATTGCTTGACTAATACCCACACGGGCAATTGTGTTACCTCTCCTGCACCGTTAGTAACTGAAAAAAGCAGGGAGCTGCTGACATTCTCAATGAGTCAGTGAAGGCAAAAAGGTGTTGGTTTCTCACACTTGCGCCGGTGTTTATGCCCAGGAGAGCTGAATCCAGGCTCTCCTCAGAGCCAGCGCTCAGCAAACAAAAGGTCAGAGCCCTCGGAAAAGCGTGTCAGCTGCGCTGAATAGCCTCTGCGGTGAAACTGTCAGCAGGCTAATGTATTAAAATGAGGCTTTTTTGCTTGTCTTCTTTATGCAAGGTAGGTGCTAATGGACTCATTAGCCGGGCCCGCTCTGCCTCTGAAATGGCAGCCAGCTCTAATTACTGACATTTTCCATAGTGCTGTTTTTGTAATATCCATGTTTTTCTTCAGCTGTTCCGTGGTCGAGTTTCGGTAATGGTCACCCCTCCTTCCCGACGCGGGCTCTAGCGACGCTCCGAGACCACTCAGGAGATGAGGCTGCTGGTCCCTGTTTAAATATTCATTAGGACTCATGGATCCAACTGTCTCTGAGAAACGTGAATAAAAAAGGCTAAGTGCTTTCATTTAAAAAAGGCAACAAATAATGGAAAATGATGACATTCAATTAGGCTTGGCTATGTGCTGCCCGTCAACGCTTCTCATTTGGAAGTCAGCAAGGAGGTCCATTTGAATGCTGATCAGCGTATGTTTGTTCAAGACTGCGTTTTTTTGACAGTCGTGCATAAATGTGTTTGAAAAGGCACGAGCGTGTGCGTCTGGTTGAGTCGCGTTGTCCTCTGTGCCGGGGCAGCGAGGCAGGCTAGAGCGCTGGAACATTTCCATAGGGACTTCTGGACGTAGCGCGTTCTCTCTATGGTTTTCTCAGATGACGCATACGGTATCGTTCTGCTTATAAAATATTAATATCCTCATAGTCACGTCTTTTAAAGTTGCATTTTTTTGAATGTAACTGCATTTATGAAAACAGTGGGGCTTGTCTGTGTATGTGGTAGGTGAGTAGATAGTGACATAGAGCACTGACACACTTTTAGGACATCAGATTATACAGCCTCTTTTAGTTTTGGATGATTAAGTAAAAATATTAATATAATGGTTTAAATCACTTCACCCGAAAATTAAAATGTACTCATTTATTCACCCTTATGTTGTTTTAAACCGGTCTAACTAACCAGCAAGTATAACTAACCAGTAATATCTAGTATGATGCAGTATTCCAAATCTTCTGAAGTCATACAATAGCTTTGAGTGATGAATAGAGCAAAATTTATGCCGTTAATGATGTTTCTCCTCAAGTAAGAAGTTTGAGTCAGTGAATTGAAATGAATCAATTTGATTCGTAAACGAGTCGTTTGTTCAGACTGGTTTTGTTAAGTGGATCAACTGATTAATTAAAAAAGCTTGCTTTTTGCTTACAGTTTGTTTATAGCTTCTAATGAGACCCAAGTATGTAAGAACTTCGGTTAGTAATGAGTTGGCTTCTCACGCAAAGCTATAGAGTAGTTTGGACCGCTTTCATGGCTTAAAGTGTTTTTTTTTTAAATTAAGTCCTCATTCACTTTCATTATACTGAAAAGGCTAGCAAGGCTTGTTCAAGAACTCCATAGAAAAGAGAAGGAATTTTAAAGGGATAGTTCATCCAGAAATCAAAATTCTGTCATTAATTACTCACCCTCATTTCATTCCAAGCTCGTAAGACTCTTCAATTTTTGGAACAGAAAATTAAGATATTTTTGATGAAAAGCAAAGTCAGAACGCTCTCAGATTTTGTAAAAAATATCCTAATTTGTGTCTTAGGGATTTGGAATGACATCAGGGTGAGTACTTAATGACAAAATTTTCATTTTTGACTGAACTATCCTTTTAAAAGGGTTATTTTGTATGACATGAGGTTGAATGACAATTTAAATGTTTGTGTGAACTATCCCTTTAAATAGACTTTATGAGAATTCATCAGCAGTTTCGCAGCAATGTAACAGAAAGCCATCATTTACTAAGTCCAGCTTAACAAACATCTTGAATGCTATTTTTGTTATTGATTTCTTAATGTATATTTAATGCTGGATCGGATGTAGAATTTAGTGATTTGAATTGGTCTAAAATCTACTAAGATGCACTTAATGAGTTTACTGTAAATCTATCATCTGTCTTACCAGAAGTTCTTGTCAGCCTCTGTAGGCGGTGGTTCTTCCTGAGTGTTTCACCCTGCTGTGTGTGGCTTCTTTTTTTTCCCCCTGTATGTGGCATTTTGAAATGGGCCGGTCCAGAACCTTTAACTCTCTACTAGGTAATTAACATGCTCAGGCTGTCTTCAATCTCGGGGGAGCTCTCATTAGCACAGTCCTCTTTCAGTGGGGCCTATCTGATAAGAACCGCCTGTTCTCAGGTCAGTTATTGTGTTGCTGCTGGCTTCTCATATCAGCTGGATGAATAAGGCTGTTGGCTTTCTTGGTTTAAAGTGTTCAGGATGGGTAGACAGAGCTTGTTTCTGTTGAGCTCACATTGCTTACATGAATAGGAGAGTGCACATTTGTCTTTGCATATGTCATGTTGAAGCCAGACTTCTGAATATCAACAAAGCGCAGGCCTCATATCAGTACTAAATAGTTTTTCAGCTGATTTAATTGTTATAAATTTTTGTGCCGGTTGTATTCTTACGTCATCTATTTGTATTACATTTTGATTACCTTTGTCATCATTTTTTTAATAACCCTGTTAAATGTATTTCAAAATGCAAATTTCAACATTGATATCCACTGTTTACATTATAATGCTGTGGTGCCTTAATTAACTTTTAGCTTTTAAAATGATTTTTGTTTTTAGTGTTTTATTTTTCAATTGTCAAAATAAGTATTGCTCAATTGGTCAATTATCAGTCATAACATAATAATTTTGGTAGTAGAAATAGAAAGTTTAGTAGAAATAATAGAAAAAGTAAGTTTATGTTTAGGGGTATGCCGATACCAATTTATTACAGATCAAGTATACCGATAACCGATATTTTGAACTATATATAGATATATATATCTGGTGTAAAAATGACACTGTCAAAATACACTTTTTTTTTGCAAGTATTCATGTAACAACAGTAGGAGTTAACCGATATGTGTTTTTCAGTTTTGATGCTGATTATTACAGATCAAGCAGACCAATAACTGATATTTTGAACGAATATGTATGTCTGGTGTAAAAAATGAAAATTAATGTCAAAATACACTTTTTTTTAAACAAGTATTAATGCAACAGCAGTAGAGGTTGACTGATATGTGTTTTCAGGGCCTATGCCGATTATTACAGATCAAGTAGACTAATAACCGATATTTTGAACCAATATAAATATGTCTGGTGTAAAAATTAAAATTAATGTCAAAATACACTTTTTTAAACAAGTATTCATGCAACAACAGTAGGGGTTGACCAGTATGTATTTTTCAGGGCTAATGCCGATTATTACAGATCAAATGAGCCAATAACCAATATTTTAAACTGATATATATGTCTGGTGTAAAAATTAAAATTAATATCAAAATACTTTTTTTTTTTTTTACAAGTATTCTTGTACAAACAGTAGAAGTCAACTGATATGTGTTTTTCATGGCCGATGCTGATTATTACAGATCAACAGACCGATATCCGATATTTTCAACCGATATATATGTCTGGTGTGAAAATTACAATTAATGTCAAAATTAAAAATAACAATGGCTCTGACAAAAAGTTTCTTTAAATGCCTTTCAATGATTTTATTGGCAAATCGGTTTTGGAAATGACCGATACTGATAACGATAATAATAATAAAAAAAAAGCGTAATATCAGCGCCTATAATGGGTCACCTCCTAATTATGATGCTAAAAATTTCTGCACTGATTCTAGACCTCAAATTAAATTAGCAAAAACTTTTTAAAAATCTTTAAGAGCTTCCTTGCAACAGAGTTCCAGCAGTAAGTTTTTCAGCTAGACTGTGTTGTATACATTCAAACCTTTCCACCCGTATTCGCAGAAATTGCATAAATTCAGCAACTCAGATTGAAGCTTGGTATTTTGAAAAACCTATTGCATCAGATGCGTCAGATGATCGGTAAAAAAACTACTTTTCAGGAAGCCACAATGAGATGTTTTTATGTGGGTAGATATTTGTAATGAATGTTTTGGACTGTTCCTGTGTACAATTTTTAGATTCTGTCAAATGTCTCTTGTGTTGGTTTCTATTTTGAAACAAGGCTGTGTATTTATAAGATACAGTGACAGTGTTGTATTCAGACTTGTGTAGTACCCAAGATAGTGATGTCGGATACTGTCTCACTGATTAAACAGAATAACTGACTGTACGAGTCCCTGTGCGCTGTGTAGATTTCAGCCATCCCTTCTGTCTTTCTCAGAGTAACCCTACACGTCCATGGCAAAAAATAACCTGATGTGTACTGTCACAGGGATTATATCATTATGAAATTGAGATTTGCTGTCAAAACACACCACTGGATACATATCCTCAATTGCACTCATTGCACATTGTTTTGGTTCTGTCTCTTCCTCTCTTTCCATTCTCTATCACAGCTTTGAGTTGATGTTTTTTTTTTTTTTCCTCCGTCTCTCTCTACCTGACCCCTGGAGGCCTGAAGCAGGCCATTCATGCTGTCTGCGTCTGCCACAACCAATTACAGTTCCAGCAGAGACCAGAGCAGCCCAGACACCTGTCATCTTCCACTCCTCTGTCCTGGAACCCAATATACTTTCTCTCTCCACTGACTCACTCTTTTATGACGTTGGCCGATCGCTCCTACTTATGTTCTTTCGTTCCTTCTCTTCAGTTGGCGTATTTAATTTCTCTCTGTTCCAGTCTTATGCCCTTCAGTAAGTCCTGCTGTCTTGCACTCTTTTGAACAGTACGTCATGCTTTATTTTTCGTGCCGGGTCCAGGAAATTGTATGGGATCAGCGTGATGCTTCAAACGGGTGAACGGGTTAGACCGGTGAACAGGTCATTTTGTGATATCAGGGTCAAAACACAATTTTTGTTTTTGATGTGAGGATTCAATGTGAAGCATAACAAATAATGTAACTCTGCCCTCAGGTCATGTCAGAATGACCGTATTTGCAATAAGTTTGAACTACCTGTGAGAAATTCAGCATTTTCTGAGAGTTATGTTAGTGTTACTGTTCATGGAAAATAACTACTGTATAAAACTAGTCATGTAACTGGTTTGCACATTCTGTGCACAGCTAATGCACTCTTCAGTTTGTTTCACAAGTGCTAAAAAGCCTTGTGTGTTTGATGGTAGTTGAAAAAGAGAGAAAAATATGAAATTCCCCAGTGCGCTTATCCATTTTATTCAGCTCAAAACCACTTGAACATGTGTCACTTCATATTTACGAACCTCCCAGGATGACTTGGAGGCAGCATAAAGTGAAAAAAATGGAAATGTGCTTCATGGTGTAACAACACTGTAACTAGCCAAAGTATTATTTAATATGACTGAATCAACCTTATGAAGTTACATCAGTAAAAGCCATATTTAATGGTCAGATTGGGAAGACCGTTTTACTTTTTATTGTGTAATGTTCCTCTGAGGTGGGCTCTGGGATATTTAGTGTCCTAACATCTCTGACTGTGTCCAGCAGCAGACATGGGGTCAGTTTGCTAAAGATGCCCAGAGCTTTCTGGGTCGTTGAAATGACAGCAGAATACAGATTCTGGCCGCTGGTGAAAGTGCGTCCTGGCTGATTGCCTGTAGGTCCCTCTTAAAAGCGATTAAGACCAGACTGATTTGATTTCACAGTAGGGAAAGTGGGTCATGGCTCTCAGCAGTGAAAGAGCTGGTGATGCTGGTCAACCAGCATCATTTTGTTTCGTTGAGGAAATCTTGCGATAGTTTAAAGGGATAGTTTACCCAAAAATGACAATTCTGTCATTAATTACTCACCCTCATGTTGTTCCAAACCTGTAAGACCTTTGTTCATCTTTGGAACACAAATTCAGATATTTTGCTGAAATCCAAGAGCTTTCTAACACAAAAGAGAAGAAATTGTTGAATAAAGTTATTTTTGTTTTCTTTGCTCACAGAAAGTATTCTTGTAGCTTTATAAAATTATGGTTGGACCACTGCCACATAGACTATTTTGACAATGTCCTTACTACCTTTCTGGGCCTTGAATGTGTCAGTTGCATTACTGTCTATGAAAGGTAAGAAAGGTCTCAGATTTCATTAAAAATATCTTAACTTGTGTTCTGAAGATGAACGAAGGTCTTACAGGTTTGGAAACGACATGAGGGTGAGTAATTCATGACATAATTTTCAATTTTGGGTAAACTATTCCTTTAAAAGTCTAATGAGGACACCAGCATCTGAAAGGAGAAGTTCACTTCCAGAACAAAAATTTACAGATAATTTACTCACTCCCCTTGTCATCCAAGATGTTTACATCTTTCGTTTTTCAGTCGATAAGAAATTATGTTACTTGAGGAAAACATTTCTGGAATGTTCTCCATTGAGTGGACTTTAATGGTGCCCCAAATTTTAAACGTCCAAAATGCAGTTTAAATGCAGCTTCAAATGGCTCTAAACAATGGAAGGAAGGAAGAAGCGTCTTGTCGAGTGAAACGATCGGTCATATTCAAAACAATTTATATACTTTTTAACTTCAAATGCTCGTCTTGTCTCGTCTTCACGATGCGCATGTGTAGTCTTTGTAATCCGGGTCAATCAGTTAGGGTATGTCGAAAAAAAACTTCTGTCTCGTTTTCTTCTTCAGTGTCAAAATCGTCCTACATATCTTTTTTTGTAAAGGGTGTTTGATCTTCTTTGCATGTTCACTTTCTAAACACTGGGTCGGTACTTCTGCAGCGATGTAGGATGATTTTAAAGTTAGGGAAGAAAATGAGATGGGAGTTTTTCAACATACCCTAGCTGTATTGACCGTATTGGACCGGAAGAAAACAGAGTTCACGCAGACTTAAATAAGATGAGAGTTTGAGGTTAAAAAGTATATAAATTATTAATTTGTTTCAAAATTGACCAGTTGCTTCACTAGATAAGAACCTTCTTCCTCAGCTGGGATCGTTTAAAGCCATTTGAAGCTGCATTTAAACTGGAAGTTGAAACTTGGGAGCACCACTGAAGTCCATTATATGGACATAATTCCTGAATTTTTTTCCTCAAACATCATTTCTTATCGACTGAAGAAAGACAGACATGAACATCTTGGATGACTAGGGGGTGAGTAAATTATCTGTAAATTTTTGCTCTGGAAGTGAACTGCTCCTTTAAAACATCACTAGTGTTGTTTTTTTCAATAGGGAGGTCAATGATTAATTCTTCAGCATTTCCTCTTTTACACTTGTGTCATTGCTCCCTGTAGTGTATTTATACAGTGACCCCCCAAAATATTTGGATGCTTTGACTGGTTGTCCAACATTAGTGGATTATGTCTAGTGTATAATGTGATGAACTGCACATGTGGTTATTCTACTTACTAGACCTGTATGAAATTAGGGGAACTGAACATCCACTTAAAATTATAGCTAGTTAAAAGTCAAAAATGGCTTAGAAAAGAATGAGTTCTGAGAAATATTGTAGGTCTAGAGTCATTTGTCTGAAGATTCATATACTAATTCAATGACATTTATCCACCTTTTTCATCAAAACAGAAGTAAGCCTATGGGTAAGACTTCCGGTTCATTATCCGCTATAATGAAATAATGAGATGAATAAACAACGTGAGAAATACACTAAATAATACACTAAAATAATATGGTAAAACACAGTAATTTGCAATATCAAGCAGCAAAACAAGCTGTTTTGTACAGCTAAAAATAGCTGGATGCATAAAAAGCCAGACCCAAAAAATTTACAAATGGCCGCGCCTAATTTGTACTTTACTTATTCTTTTTGTCCATGGCTGAGTGCCTAAACTTCTTGTACAGAGAGTCCAAAAGTTTTGGACCAGTTTGAAATTGAATTTTAATTTAATCAATTCAAGGAAAAAATGTATTGTAAAATGAATAAAACATATATATGACCTTGGACCACAAAACCAGTTATAAGGGTCAGTTTTTTGAAATTCAGATTTACACACATCATCTGAATAAGCTTTCCATTGATGTATGGTTTGTTAGGACAGGACAATATCTGGCCGAGACACAATTATTTGAAAATCTGGAATCTGAGGGTGCAAAAAAAAAAAAATCAAAATATTAAAAAAGTCGCCTTTAAAGTTGTCCAAATATAGTTCTTAGCAATGCATATTACTAATCAAAATTAAGTTTTGATATATTTATCTTAATGGAACATTATTTTTACTTAAAAATCGATAAAAGAAAAATTGATAATTTTGACCCATACAATGTATTTTTTGCCAATTGCTACAAATATACCTGTGCAACTGGTTTTGTGATCCAGGGTCGCATATAAGGTTTAGCACTATTTATACTATAACAAATACAACATTATATCATAAATAATATTTAATATAATGTATATTTCAGACCTGACCCATACTAACAATTTAACTTCCTGGGTCTAGTTTCTTTATATTATTAATATCCATTTTTTGAAGAGGCGCAAGATACAGTATAAAATTGATTTTCATTGGAAGTTCATGAAATGAATCATCCAACAAATTATCCTTCAGTTATTTTAAATGATCTTAAAAGGCCATCGTTTATTTTAAAACAGCTAAATGTTTTATGGATTTTTTTTTTCCTCCTGCAAAGAACACAGACACGTCTTACCAAATGTCTGTAGCTATCTTTAAAGTAATACAGAGGTCTATCAAATCTTTGTCTCAGATACAGTATGTGCTCAATGAATTTTTGACTGAATCTCTCAAAGGAGAATGACTCTTTGTAGCTCATAAGAAAAACAGACTCCATCATTTAAAAGAGAGCTTTGTGTGATATATGAACTCATAGTGATATATGAACATGTTAGAAGGTAAAACAGATGTTATGAAAGGTTATTCTTTAGTTCTGCAAAATGCATTTTAATCTTTTGGGGGGCATTTTTAATCGTCTTTTGGCAGATCATGTTCAAATAACCCCTCTTCCTCTCACCAGCGTGTCCTGTCATATATCAGAGGAAGTCTGTGTATGTGTGTGTGTTTTAAACCTCTATGTGTGAAGCAGCAGTCAGTCAAGCCCCACCTGATCCCTGTTAAGTTCATCTGAAACAGCGGAGGATCTTTGAAGGTCAAGTGCTCCCTGAGCGGCTACATTATTCCTGAGCCTTCTCTCGTTCGTTCTTTCTTTCCCGCAGTAGAGGGTCAGTCAGAAGCCCGAGACCTCGTGCTGAAAGAGAGCTCTTGAAGCTCTCTGTGTGCATAGGGGCAATTTTACCTCATGCCAGATGTTTTGTGAGGGGGACTGATGGGTGATGTGGAACGACTCCTTGAATAACAATCTGGGGGCCGTTTCCAGCCCCCCTTTTGCTCACATCCTCACAAAGCTTCAGTGTTACTCACGGCTGGCCTCAAATACACAGCTGTACCTCATTTTCAGACTACATCACCCTCTCTTCCTCCTCCTTTTCCTCCTCCTCTCATTCTCCGACTCTGAGCAAGTGAAATGAATAACATTTATTCCCCAGTATTTCAAGTCTAGGGGAAAACAAGGCCAAAGAACGTGCGTAGCAGTAAATGGATGTACAGTTGGAAAATCTGAGGTCCAAATATAGATCGTCTTTTTCCCCATGGGACGATGCAGCCGTAATAGTTGTGCAGAACACCACGGTTATATTCATAGCTCAATACATATTTTTGCTGTAATTGGGGACATCAGAGCTCATCTTTGCTTGGACGCTGGAATATTGCGGGTTGTTATGAGTGTTGTGCATACACACACACACACCAGCACCACAAAGCTGAAGGGTGAAACAGAACAGCAAATGATTTTTGTAATGTCAACATTAAACGCTGTTCGCAGCCTGTTTTATTTTCGTAATATAATTTTTCTACAATAAGAAAAAATGTTGGGAATAGATTGGATTGTGAAAGTGGATGTTATTTACCAGTGGACGAAGTGAAAAGTAAAAGGAAATCACCTGAAAAGGAAAGTCATTTCAGAGGAGGAGCAAGTAATTTTTTTTTTTTAAATAACTGATGAATCATCCACAATAAGATACAGGCCTGTTGCATAAATTTAGTACACATTATTCATTTGTTGTTTTTTTGTTGTTGTTGTTGTTTTAGTCTTTAAGACTGGTCATAACATTTTTTTCCCGTGAAAAACTAATAAAACTAAATTTGAGAATGAAAATAAAGACTGATCTTTTGACTAACTAATTCTTAACCATCTTCATATTTTATTTTATTTTTTGTTTTATTATTGTATTTTTATTTATTTTATTAGTTTATTTTATTTTGCATTTATTATTTTGTATTTTATTTTATTATTTATATTTATTTTATTATTTTACTTTATTTTGCATTTTTTCCATTATTTTATTTTATTTTATTATTTTATTTATTTTATTTTATTATGAATTTACATTAAGAAACAGGCCTGTTGCATAAAGTCATAATTTTTTTTTTTTTTTCATGAAAAACTAATAAAACTAAATTTGAGAAAAATAAAGACTGATTTTTTGGCTAGCTAGTTCTTAACACAGTCTTTTTTTATATATTTATTTATTTTATTTTATTTTATTTTGCATTTTTATTTTAATTTAATATTTTATTTTATTTTAATTTAATTTAATTTAATTTAATTTAATTTTTTTAATTTTATTTTATTTAATTTTATTTTATTTTGCCTTTTTACAGTTAGTTTTTTTAGACTGGTCATAACTTTTTTGTGTGAAAAACATTTAAATTGAGAATGAAAATAAAGAACAACTAGCATTATTTTATTTTATTTTATTTTATTTTGTTTTACATTTAGATTACATTTCCTATCAACCAATACTCACCTAAAATTAATCTTTAAAAACACTACCACTAAGGCTACCACTTGTATTTTAGTTTGTAGTGTTTTATTTTGTTTTCAATTTATTTTACTTTTTTTTTTTTTTTTTCAAAATAGTGTCAAATTTTGATATTACTTTTTTAATAGTTATTGGCCTTAAATCTAAAAATCAGCTTATTGTATCAGCCACACAACCTTAAAAAAATGTGTGTAACATTTTGCAATGAGGTGCCATTTGTGAACATTAGTTAGATTACTAAACATGAACTTACAATGAAATATACTTTGAAAGCATTTATTAGTTGTATCTGTTAAAATTATTTAATAGACTTGAGCTACTGTAACATGAACAGTTATGATGAACAGTTAACTACCGTTAACAAAGGTGGATAAATACTGTAACTAATGCATCGCGTAAGTAATGGGATGTTATTGTAAAGTGTTACCAAAAATCAAAAAAACATCAGAGGATAAAAAGTGAATTTTTAAATGAAACATGGGTTTGCACAAAAAGAAAAGATGAGCCGAGAGGGACAGAGGTGGAAAAAGGATGGGAATATATGAGAGCTGGAGTTATACATAAATTGGGTTGTGTGTTGGGAGGCAGCTGTCTTATTCCAGAAGGAAATGGAGAATTGACTCCTCTGATCCGTGGCGATAAATTCCAGATGTGTTTGAATGTTGTCAGACCGACGGCCGTGTCCGCGTTGACCTCTGTGCTGACAACACCAATCACAGCTCTGAGAATTGGCGGCCGCTGTACGAACGAGGCCCGCTGTGTTGCTGTGTTATCAATAATGCAACAGCTCCGGTGCTTTCGCCTGCAGTCCGTGTCTCTCATAACCCAATTTGCACCTCAGATCCCTGCTTTGCCTTCCTGGAGGCTGTAGTCTTTTGTACTCTCTAAAGTGAGACTGCTCTCTGTCTGCTCAGACATTGTCGCTTTGCCATTTGAGTTCAAGGACGCAGAGTATCACAAAAGAAAAGGTTACTTTAAGTCAGTTTTTTGTCTTTCTCACTTATCTTCAGACAGATTTTCTGTGCTTTTGAACCTGTTATTGAACAAACTGTAGGTCTGTTATCAGACCAGCATCACAGGTGTAACACGCTTGAACATTTTTTTGTGTTTCCTTAATAAAATGTGGTCAAGGCAGGAACAGAGGGTGTGATATGAGATATGTGCATGTGTGATGTATTGGAGAGTGCAAGCAGGTGATAAGTATCGCTCTGAATTGATTAGTCTGTCAGAGGAGGTAAAGATCTGCACCTGCTTCATCAAACAACACGTCACCCGCACAGATTTATAACAGCCATCCACCCCCTCTGCCCGCCACCACACCGCAGGAAAACCAGCTCAGCAACCCTGCTGGAGACAACCGCTTCCATGTCCATTTACTGTATAAGAAGTATATTTTTGTGTATTTTCATGCTGCGTTTTCATGCGCCTAGTCTTACTGGGCCAGACTTTGGATTACTTGTACGAAGTGACTTTTCAGCTTGTTCTACACCAGAAATATCTGCTTTGAGACAGTCTGACCAGCATGTATATTGCCATTTTTTTATCCTATTTAAATGTTGTTTGTAAAAGTTTCTTTAGTTTTTATGTGACATTTGGAGGCAGATGGTTCTGAATTCAGTGATATCACAATAATAGAGTGTAGTGGCAAAAATAGCAGTGGTTTCTGTGAGTGATGCAGAGAGAACAGTGAACAAAATAACTAAATTTCTTAGTCCCAAAATAATACCTTTATATATATATATATATATATCAGAATTGCATATAAAGAATTGCATATAAACTCACAATTTTTTTCTCAGAATTGCATGAATTAAACTCACAATTGCGAGAAATAAAGTCAGAATTGTGTGATATACGCTCACAGTTCTGACTTTTTTCTCAGAATTGCATGATATATTGCATGATATAAACTCACAATGACTTTTTTTTAGAATTGCGAAGATACAATACTGTATTTGCAAAAAACATCAGAATTGTGAGTTTATATCACAATTCTGATTTTATTTCTCGCAGTTTTGAGTTTACATCATGCAGTTCTGACTATTTCTCACAATTGTGAGTTTATATCATGCAATTCTAATTAAAAAGTCAGGACTGTGAGTTTATATCATGCAATTCTGATAAAAAGTCAGAACTGTGAGTTTATGTCACACAATTCTGTTTTTATTTCGTGCAACTGTGAATTTATATCATGCAATTCTGAGAAAAAAAGTCAGAATTGTAAATTTATATCATGCAACTCTGAGAAAATTTTTTATCAGAATTGAGAGTTAATATTGCGCAATTCTGACTTAATTTCTCCTAATTGTGAGTTTATATAATGCAGTTCGAACTATTTCTTGCAATTGTAAGTTTATATCATGCAATTCTAATTAAAAAGTCAGGACTGTGAGTTTATATCATGCAATTCTGATAAAAAGTCAGAATTGTGAGTTTATGTCACACAATTCTGAGAAAAAAGTCAGAATAATGAGTTTATATCACTCAATTCTGACCTAATTTCTTGCAATTGTGAGTTTAATTCATGCAGTTATGAGAAAAAAGACAGAATTGTGAGTTTATATGCAATTCTGATAAAAAAAAAAGTCAGAATTGTGAGTTTATATCATGCAATTCTGACTTTATAACTTGTAATTGTAAGTTTACCCCTCACAATTCTGTAAAAAAAGAAAAAGTCACAACGTTATTCAGTGCCGGAAACAGGCTTTCATACTTATGCTCAATCTGCTAACATTTATTTGATCAAAATACAGTAAAACAGTAATATTGTGAAGTATTTTTACAGCTTAAAATAACCATTTTAGCATATTTAAAATTTTATTCTGATGACAAAGCTTCAAAATATGATTTGGTGCTTTCAGAAACATTTCTTATTATTAATGTTGAAAACACTTGTGGTGTTTAATTTTTTGTTTGAAACCATTATAAATTTTTTTCATGATTCGTTGATGAATAGAAAGTTAAAAACGCAGCACTCATTAGAAATATACATTTTTATGTAACATTATTAATATCTTTATTATCGATTATTTAATATAAGTTTTAATTTGCTTCATAGTTGAGGGATCAAAGAATTAATTTATTAAAAAAACAACCAAACAAACAAAACACTTACTACAATGTTTAAAATGTACAGTACCCTGAACATATTTGATAGTACAAGGGTTACTAGTTTTAAAACTGCTGCCAATTTCACAAACTTTTGAGATATTTAGTCATTCCTCAAAAATGATAATTGTAGAAGCCCGGTAGGTCATACTGTAGATGTGGACTGACAGAAACCTATTAACTCTGATTCTTAGGAGTTGAGTTTTAGACAATCTTTTGGAGTTTGGTATCTTTGTATACTAATATGCATCATATGTATACTAAATATGATGCATAGTCAGCCAGATGCTGGAGCAATACCATCTTAACCAGTTTATTTCTCCTCTTAATCTAGTTAGACCATATTCAAGCTATTTTTTCATGCAAGAAAATCATTTAATCTGTTAAACAGTCTTCTCACAACCCAATCCCTTCTTGCTAAGTAGAAAATATCACTAAACAATGTGACATTTGGGGCCTCTGTGATGAAATTGAGCTTTTTATGATGGACAAGTTCCAAATGTTAGAATCCGAGAGATTCGCTATTGATCCCTGCGGGGAGATTCGGTTTTACGCCCTGGATGGAAAAAAAGTAAAAACAAAATCAATCCACAAAACTGTTGTGAAATATCACCAAGCCAGCAGTTGTAACCAAAGCATCTCATGTCCTAAATCTGATGTACCCTTTAACTTCATTAGCCCAGAAATACCAGTTGTAATATCAAAGGGTGTTTTCTATCAGTACTCACTGTTAAGTGATTTGAGATCTCTGTAAAACCGACCACCGCGGGGGTTAGTATTAGCAGTTATTAGCGTGTGGCATTTGAGAGGCGGTGAGCTAATCAGTGCTAATCGTAGCAGAGCAGTGTCTGTGTTCGCTGTTGCGATCTGTGGTCATACTGTGAGCAGAGCATGTTAGCTGTGGTGTTGAACAGCTTCATTACAACAAGCTGCGAGTTGGACATCGCTGGGCTAATTATAGAGAGAGCGGTTTTCTGCGGCTGCCTTTGTCGTGTTGTCGGCCGAAGCAGGCTATTACTGTTATTCTGCTACACTACACATGGGTTTAGAGTTTCAGCTTTTTCCATTTTATTGTTTTTAATAAAGAGGGACTTTTAGACTGTCTCACTGGAAATGATAGAGAGACATTAAGACAGACGTTATGGCTTTTATTCACAGCGGTTGACTGCTGACTGGCATTTTCCACCTTAACTTAAAGGAGAAGTCCACTTCCAGAACAACAATTCACAAATAATTTACTCACCCCCTTGTCATCCAAGATGTTAATGTCTTTCTGTCTTCAGTTGTAAAGAAATTATGGTTTTTGAGGAAAGCATTTCAGGATTTTTCTCCATATAATGGACTTCATTGGTGCCCAGATTTTGAACTTTTAAAATGTAGTTTAAATGCAGCTTCAAAGGGCTCTAAACGATCCCAGCCGAGGAAGAAGGGTCTTATCTAGCGATAGGTCTTTTTTTTGAAAAATAAAAACGTGTATACTTTTTAAGCACAAAAGCTCGTGTAGCACAGGCTCTGGGATGCGCGTTTACGACGCTGCATACTATTGAATCCCTTCGAAAGGTCACACAAAAAGTAGGCGGAACCACAGACCCAGTGTTTACAAAGCGAACGTGCAAAGACTAAGGAAGTGCAAGTAAGCCAAACGCTGTTTACAAACAAAAAGGTACAATGATGTTGGACGATTCTAAAGTTGTAGGAGAAAATAAGATGGAGTTTTTCGCCATGCTCTACCTTTTTGAGCCAGAGTGCACAGACGATGAACTTAGACGTGACTCGTAGTAGTGATGGGAAGTTCGGATCATTTTACTGACTCTGACCTTTGAATCTCGTTCAGCAAAATGAACGAGTCATTTCGTTGATTTTAGCAAAATTAGCATCACGTGACAGCCCCATAAGATGAATGAACGATTCGAAGAACCTGAAGACTCGAAACAAGTGAACTAATTCCAGTACAGAACCTATTAGCACATGCGCGTCTGAAGGAATCACTCCCCAAGACGACTCGTTCTTTCCGAGTCACAT
The DNA here is from genome assembly GCF_022985175.1 of Labeo rohita. NCBI lineage: Eukaryota > Metazoa > Chordata > Actinopteri > Cypriniformes > Cyprinidae > Labeo > Labeo rohita. The sequence continues at coordinate 28,864,309 of NC_066870.1, forward strand.
TAAAGATTCATTGAAAATGAAAGAATCGTTCAAGAACGACCCGTGGACCCGCATCCGAGAGCCTGTGCTACGTGAGCTTTTGTGCTTAAAAAGTATACACATTTTTATTTTAAAAAAAAAAATGACCGATCATTTCGCTAGATAAGACCCTTCTTCCTCGGCTGGGATCATTTGGAGCCCTTTGAAGCTGCATTTAAACTGCATTTTGGAAGTTCAAAATCGGGGGCACCAATCAACTCCATTATACAGAGAAAAATGCTGAAATGCTTTCCTCAAAAACCGTAATTTCTTCACGACTGAAGACAGAAAGACATGAACATCTTGGATGACAAGGGGGTGAGTAAATTATTTGTAAATTGTTGTCTGAAAGTGGACTTCTCCTTTAACTTTCTCGTGCTGTCACCGCTTTCTCTGTGCCAGCCAAGTGGATGCATACAGTTAAATTGCGGTGAAGTGGGAACATAGCGCAGACAGAGTGAGCACATCGTTGGTCTTCAAGCTACCTCCAGCCCTGTTTTATTTTAAGTTCATCTCTCTCAATAATTCATATCCTAGTCTGTCCCAAGAGCACACAGTAACACGTCCACAAGTCTCATAGCCCCTTTATCAGCTGCACCACACCGTTCATTCCACCCACCCTCCATCTGGTTGACCACTATTTATTTATCTATACTGAGCTACACTGGCCACAGTGGTTGAAAATAGGGCTGGGCCTATATATCTTAATGTTTCCCCACTCAGCTTCTTGGTGATATTTATCAGATGACATTTCTTCACAAAGTTGCTGTCTCTAAGTTTGTGGTCGGAAAGAGTTTTGTGTGTGTGTGTGTGTGTGCGCAGTGTTTTTAAAAGATGTTTCCTCATGTTAAACAAGACTGTAATACAGTAAAACAGTAATATTGTGAAATATTAGTACGATTTAAAGCTACTGTTTTTATATATAAAAATATTTAAAAATGTCATATTTGTCATTCCTGTGATGGCAAAGCTGAATTACTCCAGTCTGTTTCTAGTAATAAATGCACAATATTTATGTGGTGTCAGAAGACTTGTTATACTGTATAAAGCACATTTCATATGGACTAAATTCATTTAAAAAAGTCATACGCATTTGAAACAACATAAGGATGAAAAATTATGACAAAATGTGTTCATATTTGGATGAACTATAACTTTTAAAATAATTTAATAATGATTTAATACTAAAAATAACAATAAATTATCATAATACCTATAAATAATTATTTATAAAAAAAAAAAAAAAAAATACTTTCTGTTCCTCACACAATATTATGTGGCTTCAGAAGACTAGTTATTTAAAGCACATGCCATATGGACTACATTAAGTCATAAGAGTTTGGAACGATGACAGTTTTTTATTTTTTTCCCCCTTTTTTTTATTTCAAATTTGGATGAACTATCTCTTTTAATGATGATTAATTTCCAAAAGGAAAGCATTTGGGAACTAGGGTGTTTACCGAAATAAATGCAAGTCAGAGAAAGTAGACCTTCCTTTTCCTTCATTATTGTTTTATTAATTTATTCTAGTTGTATTCTCAGTTAGGAAAGTCGATTTAACTGGAAAAAAAAATCTTATGTTCACCAAGGCTACATATTTGATTAAAAAAAAAACACACACACACAAAAAAACAAAAAAACAATAATATTAGTACAATTTAAAGCTACTGTTTTTATATTGTAATGTATTTTAAAATGCAATTTATTCCTGTGGTGGCAAAGCTGGATTTTTCTGAAATTATGAATAATTTCCAAAAGGAAAGCATTTGGGAACTGTTTTTTTTGTTTTGTTTTCTCATTTAGGAAAGTCGATATAACAGGAGGGAAAATATATATATAATATGCACACACAGTATTCTCAGTAGGAAAGTTGATATAGCTGGAAAAAATATATTTCTTATGTTCACTAAGGCTGCATATTTGATTTGAAAAAAAAAAAATACTGTAAAAACAGTAATATTGTTAAATATTAGTACAAAACTGGAAGTCAGTTTTTTACCAAAAAATCCTACTTTAGTTTTTCTACTTTTCTAGTTTTTCTAAACGAAAGTTGTTACTACACTTTTTTTTATTAAAGATTTATTTAATTAATACTTTTTTTTGGCAATGATACATTAAATTGATCAAAAGTAAGTATCAATATTATAGTGTTAAAAAAGATTTCTATTTAAAATAACAGTGTATCTAACCTACAGTGTCATCTATGTCTCTATGTTTAGATCTATATCTACATCTGTATCTGTATATAGAGGTCAATATTTGCTTTGAAGAATCAGCTCCTGCTAAATATTATTGTGGTAAGTCTATTAGATGTGCTTCAAGATTTACAGCATTCATGGTGGTTTTCATTTTTGAAGGTGTAATTATATATGTGTGAATCCATGAATGACCTAATATCAGAAGACTAGCTAAGTGAATTTGATCCCACCTGGTAACAACAGACGGAACAGTCTTCAGACGGGAACCCTAGACAATGTATATACTCCTTTATATTAATGTCTGTCCGCATAAGTGAGTAGGATTCTCTGAAGGCTCGCTAGTGCCCACTAATGTAGTACCACTGGATCACTTGGATGGTTTTGAAGGGTTCTTGGCATTTGATTCAAGGAGAGACGGGTGTTTTTTTGGCTTTACTTCTAGATCATTCTATATTTCCTTGCTTGATATGGCTAGACGATTTGACATTAAGTATAGTACATATCAGTCGGCGAGACTGCTTTACATCACTGACGAGGTGGTTTCTGTAGTTAATTGGACAGAAATAGTCATTCTGGTCATTTCTGACTTCTCTAAATTGGTTAAAGCCGTTCCTTACCTTCTTACGGATAGAGGACTTTCAGCTGTCCTTCAATATCAGACACTGCTGAATAGTTAAACCTACCCTAACTTTATTTGCGCACTGTAGTTAGGCTAGACATGACGAGCAGCAGTGTAACCTTTATTTCTGGAATCGGCGAGCTGAGCTCATAAAGGACCCGTCTGGAAAGCTTCCTGGAGAGTCCATGACTCAAATCAGTCCAGGACAATAGAAAGCAGCGGGCCGCCACGGAGGGCGAAACCCGGATATTACTGCGCTTATCAACGAGGAAGAGCTCATCAGGGTTCATTTGTACTCGCAAAGAAACGGACACTAAAATCGCTATCAGCTAGGCTGAAAGGAGCGAGCTTTTCCTATTAATTCTGACAGAGGGAGCATATGCTTCATCTGAATCAGTATGCAGTTTTCAATCTGAAATCCATAACCTCCCATCTGAAGATGAAAGGAACAATGGCCCACGGACAATCTGCCAGCTTTCGTGCAGGAGTTTGGCGGTGTGTGAATGAGTGAATAGGGATGAGATATTGTGTCAGGTCAGGCCTGTTATCAGTGTTTGATAGTGTTTTCTCTCACACAATGTGTGCACGCATGTGTTTCTGTGTGCCTGTCGGCGAGAGGAAGCGTCACTTGCCATGTGGGCCGGGGGGTCAGATGAACGGAGCCAGGATGTAATTTGACAAAACCTAATACCTGCTAATGGCAGCAGGCAAAAATTCATTTTACTCTGGATCTTGTGATTTCAGTTATATTGACTTTCCTAACTGAGAATGAAAATAAAAAGTTATGAAGCAATAAAGGAGGAAAACAGTCTAGTTTCTCTCACTTTTATTTATTACGATAAACACCCGAATTCCCAAATGCTTTCCTTTTGGAAATGAATCATCATTAAAAGGGATAGTTCATCCAAATATAAGTTGTTCCAAATACTTATGACTTTCTGTTTTAATTTAGTCCATGTGACATATGCTTTAAATAAGTCTTATGAAACCACATAATATTATGAGGAACAGAAAGTATTTATTACTATAGTTAATTATTTATAGGTATCATTATGATTATTTATTATTGTTATGTTAATGTTGAAATCATTAAATTGTATTAAGCATTAAGCATCAATGGGATAGTTCATCCAAATATAAAATTCTGTCATAAGTTTTCACCCTCAAGCAATCCTAGGTGTATATGACTTTGTTCTTTCAGACGAATGCAGTCGGAGCTGTATTGAAAAATGTCCTGGCTCTTCCAAGCTTTATAATGGCAGTGAATGGGTGTTGAGATTTTGAAGGCCGAAAAAGTGCATGCATCCATCATAAAAAATACTCCACACGGCTACAGGCGGTTAATAAAGGCCTTCTGAAGCAACTTTGATGACTGATGCAAATTGATGAGTTTGTATGAGAAAAATATCAATTTTTAACACTTTATAAACCGTAATCTCTAGCCTCTGCTAACTGTTGTACATTTGTTCACGAGAGAGTGGTGTTCCAACTGATGACGTAGGACATAGCCATAGTATAAGCTCCAGTGAGAAGTAACAAATGCGGAAGCGCAGATTAGAAAGCAAAACATAACACCACTCACGAATTAGAAGTACAAAACAAGGATTTATAAATAAAAATGTCGGAGGATTTCAATATAAACCAAGAGGAGACTGGTTTTCCTTTGCTGTGAACAAAACTTGGTTTTCGCGAGACTAACATATTCTCATTGGCGCATACATAATACCTACATCCTACGTCATCCGCTGGAATGCCACTCTGTTAGCCTTCTCATTATGAGGTGATATTTGACTTCTCAAAGTGATTTACAGGGGAATTTTGTTTTGAGCTTTGTAATGGCATTTCTGTAACTTTATTAAAAGTATGTAATCTTTTATGTAAAGTAAAAAAAGAGTGCAAAGAGTGCAATCAAATTCATAAATTCATGTTGAGATTAATGTTTTAAATATAACATTTTGAATCTAGAAATATTAAATGATTTAAATAAACAAAAAGATACTTTAAAAATGAAACTAAAACTACCAGTAGGTGGTGGCAAGTCACTGATTTAATTACTGAATCGTTCATTCATTTGATTCGTTCAAACAGCTGATTTATTCAGGAATATATGAATGGGAAATTGAATCATTGACTCACTAGATTTGTTTTAAAAACGTTCATTCTTAAACAAAAGACCGCTGTGTTGTGACTTGTTTCAGACTATTTTTGACAACAGAATAGAGCAAAATCAGTTATAGTCAGACAATGCAAGTAGCTTAATATGAACTTCTTGTTTATTTAACTGTTGTATTAACTCAATATCTCCTTTACAAACTCCCTTAAAAATCATTAAAAGCTGTCACTCATCTTAGTTCATCTCACAAAGTTCCATTATAATAAACAAAGCTCTTTACACTGCACAATGAATCTCTTATTTACACTCTCTCTACACTTTGTTTATGAAAGGATTGGTGAGATATGTCTGTGATACATTACTCAACATTGCGAAAACATGTCGAAACCTTTGAAGCTCCCCTCAGCGCAAACACAAATATGCTGATCGGGTCGGTCGCACTGGTGCTCCTAAATATTTTTTCATAGTCGCATGCAGTAGTTTTCAGTCACGAATGTAGAGCCCTGGAAGGCTAGAAATTATGGTTTGTAAAGTTTTAAATATGGATATTTTCTTATACAAACGCATCAACTCAACTCAACTTTAGAAGGCCTTTACCTTTACTTTTAACTATTAACCCTCAAGAGGCATGTGGAGAACTTTTATGATGGATGGTGCACTTTATTGGATTTCAAAATCTCAACACCCATTCACTGCCATTGTAAAGCTTTAAAGAGCCAGGACATTTTTCATGTATTTCTGATTGTATTCATTTGAAGGAAGAAAGTCCAGGATGGCTTGAGGGTGAGTAAACCATAATTTTCATTTTTAGTTTACTATCCCTTTAATAAATACACTTTAAGTTTGCTTTTCCCCTATATGGTTTCTGTAATCCAGATTAAAGTACTACACACTGTTTGGGACACTGAATGATACTTTAAAATATTTGATCAGACCAAATGGATGTGTATCCTCTGGTTCCCGCTGAGCAGAGAATAAAATTAGGGTAGTTCTTCAGACTTCAGAAACGCAGCTTAGTTTGACTGTGGTCTCCCAGTGAGGGATGTGAGGTTTGGAGAGCAGGGGGTTGTTTGTATTTCTTCATGTCAGATATTTCACGCACAGAAGAGCTCAGAAGGTTTCAGGGTGGTGTGATTGCAGAAGGCTGGGCTGTAGTTTTATAGACCTTTATTTAACTGCTGCTCAGTTTATCCTGTAAATGGCACGGAGCGGGACGTAGCCTCGGCGTTCCTCCGTCTAAAAACTAACATGGCATTAGGGATGTGCAAAACTAAATACATCTGTCTCTGTGTGTACTGTAGATGGCTGTAGCGACATCCTGTTTACCACACCGCTGAAGGGCATTATGTTGTTAGCATCATAATTTTAAAGCACTCGCATTCAAATATAAAAACCTGAAGAGGACTACATTTCTGTGTGATTTGCATTTTGCGCTAGTTGCCGAAGACTGAGTGTCACGACATATTATGTGTATGTTTACTTTGGTACGAAAGCATCTGGTGGGGAGATAGATGTAAATGTGAATGTAGAGAGAGAAAGAGAGCGGTCTCCAGACAGCAGGCGCAGGGCTGTAGCACCTGCCGCAGCAACGTGAGTCCCAGCCTGCAGCGTTAAATATTTACTGCTCATCCTCACACATGACAACACAGATCACACAACGAGCTCCCATCACTCTCTCCGCATCCCTCACTCCTGAATCAGCCCTATCTCCGCTCTTCTTTTATCACTCCTTTTCTCTAGTAAGCTGTTTTCTTCACCTTGCCATTTTTTGTTTCTAATCACTGTGCTCTTGGTTTGTCTCTCTTTTCCTCTGCTTTCTAGTGTAAGGTCAACAGTAAAAAAAAAAAACAAACAAAAAACAAACAAAAAAAAAACAACTGTGAATTTGCGCCCGGTACTGTCTTTAGACTGAAACTATTCATGTTTTTCTTTGCTTGGTAGTCAACTTTAACTATGCTGGTTGTATATTGCATCAACCCTAACTACAGTTATATTTGTTTGTTTGTTTGAAGAAGACATTAACGTAATAGAAAAATAATTATTACATATTATATTTTTGGACTATTAAAATTCATTTGCATTGTGACTTTTTTTTTTCCCATGGGAGTTACATGTATTTTCCTCAAATTCTAAATTCCTATTTTCCTAAATTCTCATTGTTTCGTATAAGTATTGTCATCTCAATTTCTGATAATAATAATAATAATAATAATTAATAATAATAAATTATAATAAATCTTCACCTCCTCCTCTTTCTCCACCTTCTCTTTCTTCTTCTACTTCTTATTTTTCTTCTCCCTCTTCTTCCTCTCTTTCTTCTCCTCCTCCTTTTTCTCCTCCTTCTTATTCTTCTTCTCCTTTTTCTCCTCTTTTTTCTGGTTCTTCTTTTCCTCTTTCTTCTGGTTCTTCTTCTTCTCCTTGTCCTCCTTTTTCTTTGTCTTCTCCTCCTCCTCCTCCTCCTCCTTTTCCTTCTTCTCCTTCTTTTTCTGGTTCTTCGTCTTCTCCTCCTCCTCCTCCTCCTCTTCCTTCTTCTCCTCCTTCTTCTGGTTCTTCTTCTTCTCATCCTTCTCCTCCTTCTTCTCTTTCATCTTATTCTCCTCCTCCTCCTTCTTCTTCTCCTCATCTTCCTTTTCCTCCTCCCTCTTCTTCTTCTCCTTGTCCTTCTTCTCCTACTTATTTTGGTTCTTCTTCTCCTCCTTCTTCTCTTTCATCTTCTTCTCCTCCTCCTCTTCCTCCTTCTCCTCCTCCTTATTCATCTTGATTCTCTTCCTCCTTCTCCTCTTCCTTCTCCTCCTCCCCCCTTCTTCTTTTCCTTCTCCTTCTTCTCCCTTTTTTCCTCCTTCTCCTTCTCCTCTTCCTCTTTATTCCTCTTCTTCTTCTCCTTTTCCTTTTCCTTTTCCTTCTCCTTCTTCTCTTTTTCCATGGGAGGCACATATTTTCTCCCAAATTATCATAACAATTTGTTAGAAGTATTGCTATTTCAATTATTCGCTAAAGATGATAATAATAATAATAATACTAATAATAAATTATAGTAAATCTCTTCCTCCTCCTTTTCTTCTCCTTCTTCTCTCCTTCTTCTCCTTCTCCTCCTCCTCCTCCTCCTTCTTCTCCTCTTTTTTCTGGTTCTTCTTCTTCTTTTCCTCCTCCTTCTTCTCCTTCTTATTCTTCTCCTCCTCCTTCTTATTCTCATTTTCTTCTTCTTTTTCTCCTTATTTTTTTTCTTCTTCTCCTTTTTGTCCTTCTCCTTCTGCTCCTTCTCCTTCTCCTTTGTCATCTTCGCATTCTTCTTGTTCTCCTCCTCTTTTTCTCCTCCTTCATTCTCATTCTTCTTCTTTTTTTTCTCTCCCTTCTCCTCCTCCTTTTTCTCCTCCTTCATTCTCTCCTTCTTCTTCTTTTTTTCTCCCCCTTCTCCTCCTCCTCCTCCTCCTCCTCCTCCCTTTTCTCCATCTCCTTCTATAATGAATTTACATTAGATCAGGTTACTGACATTTTGTGGAATTTATTGTTTGTTAGTGTGTGTTTGTTTGTTGAACTGCAGGAAATAAATTAAGTTTGCTTTTGTTTAGGTATGTCAGCTTTTTGTAGAGCCTGAGGGAAACCTGTAATTACTGAGGTAAAATCTTTGCAGTAGTTTCCATTGTCAACATGGAAATATGTGTACCGTTCCTCCTTAAATGCTTCTAGTACGCTTAGGACGTTACATAGCGGAACCACCACATGCTACCGTCCAGTACACAAACTCTATTCCGCTTCCTCTCCTTCATTTCTTTAGGCTCCGTTCCTAAACACATGCTGCGTCCAGCTATACTCACATAAGCAGAAATGCAGCTGGGATCGATTTAGGTTTTGTTGTGTGTTTGTGTGATTATAGTGTCTGTAGGCATGCATGAAATTAGTGAGTGATTAGTGTGGCTCACTGCTGAGTATCTGGAGCGAAGCTTTACTGGGAGAGCAGTAAGGCTGAGACGCCCAGCTGGGATTTACCTCACTCTGTTCTTTTTCTGTTTCTCTAGAGCTTTTTCCCCGTATCTTCCATATTTCTCGCCTTCTGTCTTTTAAGAGTTGTCCCATCTCCTTTCAAACAGTTGGATGATCCTTCTCTTTTTCCAGCAATCTTTGCAGGGAGTGTTCGGGAAATAGACGAATGAAACAGCAGGCCTCACTCCAAGTTTTTTTCTTTTTTTTTTTCTTCCTAACCCATTTAGCATTCACATCAACATTTACGGGTAGTTTTGGGGATGGGAATGTCTTCAGAGATGGTTTGTGTGTGTGTGTGTATGTGTTTGCCTCCTGCTGTGGCTGTCTGTCAGACTCTGACCCTGACCCCTCCAGAGCTCCTGCACTAATATTTATTTAATTTCAAATGGCCAGCACAATGCCGAGAGGTCAGAGAGGAATAACAATCACAAACTGCCAGACGGAGACCAAAGCTTGCACCCTGACTTCCTGTCTATCTATCCGTCTACATATCTGAAGATATCTGTCTTTTTTTTTTTTCTTTCTTTTTTTAGACTTATTGCTTATCTGTTTGACTGACTTAAGACTGGGCAGCAGGTCACTTTTTTGTATCAGTGAAACTGTTTTAAACTTTCAGATTTTATAACACACACACACACGATTAGCATTGTAAATGTGCTTAGACACTCTAAAAAAATTCTGGATTAAATACAAACCAGCGTTGGGTGAAATATGGCCAAACCCAGCGAATGGGTTGTTTTGACCCTGCAGATGGGTTAAATGTTTAACCTTCTAGGTACTTTTATTTTGTTAACTTTTGTTAAAAAATTAGTATATCCTGGCTTAAAATGATTCCAAAATAGGTTGTAAATTAAAAATCAGACACATAATTACCAGAGGCATCAGCAATAATCAAAAGGTGAACATTTATTAATAAGCAATGATTTTTTTTTATTATTTAATTATTGTTTATTCAACTTATTAATAAATGTTCATTTACTGAACATATTAATAAATGTTAATTTACATTTTAAGCAAGAAATATTGTAATTTTTAAGCAATATTTGAGTTATTTAGAGTGTATAGTGCATAACTGTAATCATTTCCAGTGACCCTGATGTGTGGTAGTACACTAAAATGCTTTCTAGTTTTAATAAACCAAAAATATTATTTAACATAAAAAGTATATTCTGTTTTTCCTTTTTCCTTTTTTTTTTTTTTGGTTGTTGTTTTTGTTACAAATGGCTCATATTTAACCCTTAAAAATAAAACAATGGCTCATATTTAACCCTTAAAAATAAAACAATAAAAAAATATTAAATGAAAAATTAAATTAAATTAAATTAAATTAAATTAAGGTTTTTGGACATTTTGGGCATTGTGACATTATTTTCATGGCAGCTAAACACATTTTCCTTCCAAATTATTATTACAAATTCTCATTATTTTATACAATTGTTGTCATTATTATTGTTATCCAGCAATGAGAATAAGATGTTTCCAAAATACAGTAGGTTATTGAGAATTAGCGGATGGATTTAATATTATATGAACTATTATAAAAAAAAAATCACCATTTATATAATAAATGTCACTATATGATAAATAAAAATAAATAATGTCACCTTTGCTATGCTTTGCTTGTATGTCATACAATAATACTATAATAAGAAAATGATTCAGCAAAATCGCTGAAAATAATTAAATAATAGTTAATCATGAAATTAATATAGAATAACTCATGAAAAATAGAATTTTTCTTAAATAAATAATTTAATAAAAAAAAAAAAAATATATATATATATATATATATATATATGTGTGTGTGTATATATATATATATGTTTATATATATATATTGTTTTTTACTTACCCATATACACACACATCATATCCCTGGTAGACATTATTAAAAAAAAATGGTAATTGAATTAGCTAAATGCTACAATATAATTATTCTATAATAAGAAAATGCTTCAGCAAAATCGGTGAAACTAGAATTAATCATGAAATGAAACTAAAACGATTAATAAAAAATCTCATTTTTCTAAATACGTATGGTCTACAACAGTTTGTACCTTAGTGCACCAAGTCAAAGCAGCAGTGCTTCATCCCACACACTGCTGTCCCAGTGATTGATAGGAAAAAAGTTTTGTGGTGGAATGGCCTAAATCAGTGAGCCAGGAGAAACATGCTGTTCCCCTTCACTGATCTAAATAATTGGAAAGGGTTTGCTCAGTTTTGGAAAGGTGCTCTGCTAACATGGGGCAAAACGGGCTCACTTTTATTTGTTTTTTTACACGCGTGCCTGTGCATCCAATATCCTTGTGTGCATGTTTGTTTGTTCATGTGTGAGAGTGTGAAGACTTGTGCATGTTTTGTCCATTACAAGCACGGGTGTCACAAAGCTTCACCCGGGACGTCTGGGATATTTCCATTCACCCCCGGCCCACAGGCACTCGGTTTGGACATCTATTCAAAATCTGTCTCTTTATATATAGAAAACGTCCTTTTTAAGAATATTTTTGTATAATTATAACATTTTTATAAATGTTTTACAGTGTTTTTATTATATATATTTAAAAAAAAAATGGATTGAGGTGCTTCTGCAACTTAAAGTAACACTGTCTAACATAGCTACCTACCAAATGTTAGTTAAAATGAGTTGAATAGCATAAATTACTTCCATACATGCTGTAAAAGTGTGCGATCACTTTACTTCTGTTTTAGGTTTTTGCACCTTAAACTGCAGCTGTTATTTTTCCCTTTAATCTTTCTTTTACCAGCAATCTTTCCATTGACAGAGATAATTATTCAGTGACCCGTTTAGCTCAGAAAACAGCAGCCGACGAGATAAATGCATTTTGTTGAGGCAACTCCCGGGTGAATAGCTGCCCCGTGCATGATTGTGGGCCGGCTGTAGCTATTACAGAGAAAAGCCCTTAGTTCAGCTCATCTGGAGCTCTGCGCGGCCTGGAATAGCGACATGTTGATTTTCTATTGATGCACTGCAGCGCTCAGGCTTAGCATGAAGAGGAGAGAGAAGAGTTTAAAGATGATTTTCAGAGAGTCTGTCCTCCGTCGGATGACACAAAATCAATATCGTAGACCGGCCCGGCCCGGCCCACTGCCCATCAGGTGAATGAAAATGGTGAGAGAGGAAGAATCTCTTGGGTTTTTGTGAGGCCGTCAGCAGAGTTTCATGTTGAATTATGCTCCTCTCCATTACAGCATCCTGTTTAGTGTATTTTAGTGCTATTTTACAATCAGCAGTGCCTGACTGGTCTTTTTTTTTGTATCACAATGATATAAAAACACACACATGCTCAATGTACATTCACAAAAATTAAGGATATGAGAAGCCTCTGACACATGTGAACAAAGTAATATAAGTAGAATAAAAAAAAACAGCTGATGCATTACGCATTACAAACCATACTTGGGAGCATTTAGCTACATAATTACTAATTTTTTTTATAATGCCTTATAAAGCTTATGGTTAGGGGTATGATCATGTGTGTATCTATAAAATGTGCTTTTATTAAGGAATTATGAATATTAAAGTTTTATTTATTACATTTATACCCTGACTACCTTCTATATTAATATTTATGAAAACTATTTAACAGCTTAAAAACGTAATTTTTAATTTTTTTATTAATTTAAGTTTTAAGGTAATAAAAAATATTAAGTAAATTAAGTTTTATTATGTTTTTATTAATATACTGTAAATAATGCTACTACTACTACTACTACTACTAATAATAATAAATAATAATAATAATTTGTGTTATTTATATTTTTATATTTATATTTATATTTGAGTTGACCCTGACACACAAGAAAAAAGCAATATAAAGTAGGATAACATAAATTATATATTAATGTATTTATTAAAATTATTTCACATTTTAAAAACTTAATTTTTAAATTTTATTAAATTAAGTCAAGAAAATACAATTTTTATTAAATAAGTTAAGTTTTATTGCGTTTTTATTAACACAATACTAATAATACTAATTATAATACTAATACTACTAATAGTACTAATAATAATAAGAATACATTTTGTTGCTTATATTTATATTTATATTTATATTTATATTTGAGTTGACCCTGACACACATGAAAGGCAATATAAAGCAAGATAACATATATAAATTATATATTAATGTATTATTAATGTGTTTATTAAAATAATTTAACATTTAAAAAACTTTTTTAATTAAACTTAATTATTTTATTCATTTAAGTTTTAAGTTAATAAAATAAAAAACTTCAGTTAAAATAAAGAAAAAATATATAAAATTTAATTAAAATTAATTATGCTTGTATAATAATAATAATAATAATAATAATAATAATAATAATAAATTTGTTATTTGTATTTAGATTTATAAGTTGACTCTGACACACATGAAACAGCAATATAAAGCAGCATAACAAAAAATACACAAAAATCTGATGTATTAGAGATCATACTTGTGAGTGTTTAACTAAATAAATTATCCATTAGTAATTTTCATAATGCCTTGTGAAAACTCAGGGATATGATGTGTGTATCTATAAGTTGTGATTATAAGTTTTATTTATTTATTTATTTAAAAATATTTAACATTTAAAAAACTATTATTAGTAGTAGTAGATGTAGTAGCAGTAGTATTAATAATAATTTTAAAGAATGATTTATAAATTTTATGTTTATATTTGTAGTTATATTTAGACCGCTTATGTGTGTGTGTGTGTGTGGGCCCCTCATCTGAGGTTAGATGAGTCATGGTGTCTGAGCTGTCCCCTTCACAGCTGATTGGCAGCCTGCCGTCTGTCTCTCTCTCCCTCCGAGAGAAGCCGAAGGACTGAGGAGGAGAGAGCGAGGAGGAGCGGCACGGGGATTTGGTTTGCTTCAGTGCTTATTAGGATTTAGCCCTGATTTGGGCTCTTACGGGGAAAGAAGGCACTCAGGTTGCATTTAGCCAAGCTGTGAATGTCTCCATTTGGCCTCCAGAGCTTTAGCTCAGTGCTTGCTAACCGGGCAAAACATTTCAGGTCACAGTTTTCTTTTATGTAACCCCTGAGGAGAGCTTATAACCCTGGCGAGGTAACAGCTGTAGACAATATACAGCTCAGAAGTTTCCGGAAGGCACAATAAGAGCTGGTTAGAGCCAGAGTGATTTTAGAAATTAATTGAGAGCGTGACTAGGGATGCATGCTGTTAAATGAAGGAGGAAGAGTTCGTACCCAACCTGGAACCATTACCCAACTGGGAATCCTTTAATATGAAAAATAGGGGGAAAATGCTTTCTAAAACCCTGTTTATTCATTTTATTTTATTTTATTTTATTTTACTTTATTTTTTATTCATTTTATTTTATTTTATAATTTACAAAGCATCAAAATCATAGCCAAATGGAACATATTTGATGTTTAAAATATAGCTGTTTGGAGCAGGATTATATTTCGAGCCATTATAGACCAAAGAGATTTAAAAATTATGTGATTAAATGTATTTTTACTTGGTTAGAGAGAGGTTTTATCATTTTGCTACAGGTTTAGAGGTGGGGAGATTTATCTATTTCTAGAATTTTTTTGTGATACACAGTCTTTTCCAGTGCGTTGTAGTAGTGTCGGTTCTGTTTCAGCATTCTCTCAGTAAAGAATGACTGCAGGCGGGCAGTTTGGCAGACGTGTCTAGGTCTCTCTGGCCTCCAGGACATGAGTAGACAAGCCCTGAACATTTCATCAACTCATAACGACTTTTTGATATCATGCTCTCAGTCACTGGCTCCTTGTATTCTTTCTCTCTGTCGCTTTTAGATGATGTCTGTATTTTACAAGGCCTTAAAACGTTCAGTCAGAATTCAGAAGCACAACTATCTGTTTTATGAATCCCTATTAAAGGGCCAGTTCACCCAAAAATGAAAATTCTGTCATAATTTACTCACTGTCATGTTATGCCACACCTGTATGACTTTCCTTCTTGTGTGAAATCAAAACACTTTTGCAAAATATCTTATTTTGTGTGTACATGATAACGTCATTTTCCTTTTTGCTTGAATTATTCCTTTAACATACTAAGGTACAAAATCTGTCACTGGGGCAGGAAATTTTCAGAAAGTACGTTTAGTGACTAGTGTGTAGGGCTGGGAAAAAATAGATTTCTCGATTTTAATTGACTCTCATTTTTACGAAATAATATTGATTCTTAATTTCCAAGAATCAAATCAATCTAGCCTGTTTTCAGTTAATAATTTGAACATTAGCGCACCTCCCATCCAATAAATCATAATAAGCTTTGTGCTTTGTTACTTTTGATATAAAACAAAGTCTCAAATTTCAGATTCTGTCCGTTTTATTACAGTATTCAAACAATAAATGCCGTTTTGGTGCTGTTTATTGTGGAGTGACAGATCGCTGTAGTGCCTCAGTTCAAGAGAAGTGGCAACGCGAACCGCATGCGAACTGATTGTCTGCTCCGCTTTGATGCCAGTGTCAGCTCAAAATAAACATGATTAAACATCCAAATGTATGTTAAAAAAAGTACAGCTTACCGAAATCCGTATCCTGCCTCATGTAATTGCTCATTCAGTGTTTCAAACATGGAAAGATGTCAATATAACAGCTTGTAAATAATATGTCACGTATCATCATTTGCCTCATGAAAAAAAAAACATATTCGGTGAGCATAAACTCGTTAGTCAGCTAGTAAAATGAACTCTAGAGAAGAGCAATTTGCTAAATAACATTAACATTTTCATTATAATTTTTACTGTTCTTTAGTGTTTATGTTTGAATAAATTCATTTTTATGACAGCCACCATTTAAATGTTTTTATTTTAAAAAAAAAATAACTGGAGTAGAAATATAATTATGTAATTGTAATTTTATTCTTATTAAAAATCCATGAAGTGTAATTTAAGCGTTTGTATAAATTTAGAAAAATTACGCCGTTCAAAAATTCACATCTCCTTGATTCTGTGTTGTTTCCTGAATGATTCACAGCTGTTTTTTGTTTAGTGATAGTTGTTCTTGAGTCCCTTGTTTGTCCTGAACAGTTAAACTGCCTGCTGTTCTTCAGAAAAAATCCTTCAGGTCCCACAAATTCTTTGGTTTTCCAGCACTTTTGTGTATTTGAACCCTTTCCAGCAATGACTGTATGATTTTGAGATCCATATTTTCACACTGAGGACAACTGAGGGACTCATATGCAACTATTACAGAAAGGTCAGACAATCACTGATGCTTCAGAAAGAAAAACAATGAATTAAGATCCAAGGGGTGAAAACTTTTGAAAAGAATAGAGATGTGTACATTTTTCTTATTTTGCCTAAATATAATATTTTTTTTTATTTAGTACTGCCCTTCAAAGGCTACAGAAGATGTTTCCTAGATAAGGAATAAGTATATATTAAATTTACCCTGATCTACAAATTCCAAAAGTTTTCACCCCCCGGCTCTTAGTGCATCGTGTTTCCTTTTGGAGCATCAGTGAGCATTTGAACCTGTAATAGTTGTATGAGTCCCTTAGTTGTCCTCAGTGTGAAAAGATAGATCTCAAACTCAGTCAACTACAGGCATCTTCGGAAAGGGCTCAAATACACAAAAATGCTGGAAAACCAAAGAATTTGTGGGACCTTATTTTTCTGAAGAACAGCAGGCAGTTTAACTGTTCAGGACAAACAAGGGACTCATGAACAACTATCACTAAACAAAAACAAACACGGCTGTGGATCATTCAAGTAACAAGACAGTATTAAAGATCAAGAGGATGTAAACTTTTGACTAGGGTCATTTTTATAAATTCAGCTATTATTTTCAATTTGTGGACTATATGTAAACATCTTTTATGTGAAATATCTTATTCAGGTCAGTACTGAATAAACAATAGCATGCATTTTGTATGATCCCTCTTATTTTGATAAAATAATTAACATTTTGCAGATTCCGAAAGGGGGATGTAAACTTTTGACCTGAACAGTAACAGATATGTTTCTGAATTCTGACTGAATGAGCAAAGTTTGAAGGCTCTGAAAATAGATGTATGCACATTAATGTTGGCACATTTCCTGAATTTGGTTTTTGGTTTGACAGATTTGTAATGATGCTTTTAGTTTCTGAGAAAAATGTTGTCTTTCCGTGGCCTAATACAAAGCACCCTAAAAGCATGGTTTGTGAACTGCTAATTGTGTTTGTTCTAGGTTATTAGATTCTATGTTCCTGCATAGGAAGTGTAGCTAATTATGTCGTCATTACAGCGGTCCAGCACATTCACGGCATTGTTCTGAAACGTTAACGGCACATCTGTCATAGGCATCAAAATCCGAGAGGAAAACAAAGAGCTTGGATTTTACATCTCACTCCCCTACGCCACCCTCATTCCTGCAGAGATATCCGTCTGCTCCTTTGTCTGCCAGATACACTCTACTCTCTCATGACAAATGAGGCCTGTCATTGTTTAGAGCCCTTCAGGAACAGCTCCTTATGTCAATGTCCAACTCTAATACGTTCAGGGAATGGTTTTATGAAATCATAAACAGTAAATGGAGATACAGGTAGGGGCCCTGCAGTGAAGGCAACTGCCAGCGAATGACAAAAAGAGTTCCTGGAAATCTAACACTAGACATTGAAATTGAATCCCTTTATCTCGCCGACGTTTATTAGAGGCAGGAACAATCGTCTGCCGTGTTTTTCATATCCTGAGATTTGAATGTGATTTGCGCCGAGCCCGGGCTGATACAGTCCAGTTGTTTCTTCTTAAATAACATTAGCACCTGTGTCGCATTGCCTTGTGAAAGATATCAGCGAATGAGCCGTCATTTCATCAGAGCTTTGAGGTTATGTGCTCAAGTGCATTTCGCACCCTGATCAGATAGCTGTAATGGCCTGACCTGCGCGTCCTGTCGCAAAATGTGGAGGAAGTTGTGAGGAAGTGCTTGTGTTTGCGTGCTGGATGTCCTCGACCCCTACGGTGGCCCCTCAGGCTTTAAGACAAGTCAAATCCTGTTATCTCCCACCCTGTGTCTATTGATGCTTTCCGTATTGAAGTTCAATAGAGAGGCCGTGCGTAATCCCATAGAAACATTCTGCTTAAGGGAGGGGATTATTAAATGAAAGTTATCTTAAAATGACATTGCCCTGACGACCACAGGGTCCAATCACATGTCTCTCTTCAGGCCATGGGGAGATGGTAGAGAGTGGCATACTAGCCTTTTTTTTAATAATTAGTATGCAGTGTGTTTGCTGAGCGCAATTTATAAATGCACGTAATGGATGGATGACCTACAACATTTGCCAGACTGTGCAGTATACAGCCAATACACACTATATGAGATTCTGTTTCCCAGAAAAAATTCCAGTGTGATTAATAAACCTCAAGCAATATCAATGTGATTTTACCATGGTCTTTAACATGTTATTATCTTGTTTTATTGTGGAGTTCCAATACTTAATTTTAGCAGAAAATTGGATTAATGTTGGACTGAATTAATTGGATGACACTCAAATTAAATATCATGGTTTCCACAGTTATGCAAGACCTGTAAATATTTCTATTACAATATTAAGGAAATGTTCCAAAATTGTAATTTTGGAAACATACACATACTTTAAAAAAAAAAAAAATATTATTATTATTATTATTATTATTATTATGCATTTTATATCTCTACAAAATTGTTATTTTTCCTTATCCACACCGTAAATATCATCATGGTAACACATGACACTACCATAATGCAAGTAAACATAAATTTAACAACATTAGATGTAACATACAACCCTAATGAGCATAACTGCTAAGAAAAAAAAAGTTATTTGAATTAAAAAAAAAAAAAAAACCATAAAATGTGATATGTAACGCATCAAATTCTGGGTGTGTCAATTACGGTTGTTTACTGTAAGTTATACATTCTTTTTCACTTTCATTTTACCGTGAAATTACATGAAATGTCCATAAGAGTTTTTCACCATATATAGTAGGGGAAGTTACCGTTAACCAATTTTACTGTAGCATTTTTAGTCTTTTACAATCATCATGAATCATCTTTTTTTTTTTTTTTTTTTTTTTTTTTTTTTTTACAGTGTATAGCAAACATGATCAACTGGAACAGTTTTATTGTTCAAAATTCATTGTTCATTGTTCAAAGTGACAATGTAGCATACTTCAGTATCCTTGTATAATTTTACTATTTAAAATATAAAATAAAATGATATATAATTATACTGTTATAGTAACATACTGAAAATATAAAAATATAAGCTAAATTACTAATGAATACTATAGTAGTATATAAATGTTTATAATTTTTTTTTTTTGCAATTTCTCAGCTTTTATTATAATTTTGTGTAATTTTGTTTTATGCTTTTGTATTAGTTTTTATATATATTTCTAATATTTCTATTTCTAGTATGTTAACTTTTAATTGTAGCTTATTTTAGCAACATTTTTAAATTTTAAGTTTAGTTTTTCATGTACTTTCTGGGTTAAAAAATTCTGGATGCACTTGGCTGAAACTGAAAATGCTTTGTAATAATTATTTATTATTTTATTAAATTGTATAAAGTTATTTTGTAACTCAATAATTTTACACTGAATTTAAAAAACACAAGCCAGTTATTTATTGAACATAACACAATAAAATTGGACAGAAAATGTATTACTCTTAAATATCAATATTTTTATTTCGATGCAACAGAATCAGATATTTAACTTTTTGACAATGTATTTTCTCTCCAATTTTATTGTGTTATTTTCAATAAAAGGTTGTTTTATTATGTGTGGCTTGTTTTTATTGTCATTAAAATTATTTAATACAAAATGACTATACGATTTAATAAAATAATAAATAGTTATTACAAAGCATTTTCAGTTTCCGTTTTAATTTTATTTTAACTCTAATCATTTTCAGTTTTAGTTGACAACAAATGCTGTAAGCATGCTTCGTATATAGAAACAAAATAGTGTCAAAGATATCACAAGTACAGCAGATTTCAGATGTGACTTTTCGATTACATTGGACTTGTCATTTCCAGTGTGTGTTTAAAGCAAGCCTTATCTTAAGACCTATCGAGAGTGTCTTCTTCCATTTTCTTTCCCTCTGTGTTTGTGGGCAATCAGATGGACCCTCACCCACCACCATGAGTGTGATGGGCACATCCTGATCTCCCATGTCCAGATATCATATGATGCAGTAACACCAGCTCTTAGAGCTCCGTCTGTGAGTCTCCACACAGCCTTATCACACACAGACCAGGAAGCAACTCACTGCTGGTGATTACCTACCTTTTGTGTATGTGTGTGTGTGTGTGTGCTCCAGTAATGATGTCATCCTCCAGGATGTAATTCACAGTTATCTAGGAGTGTGTGATTTCTATTTCTCTGCCTGAGGTAGCGAGAGACACCAAGACACCTCCGCTAGTATATTCTCTCTCTCGCACACACACTTGTTTAGCCCGGGGACTAGGTATTGCTCTCTCAGGATGTGATTGTATTTCATATGAATTTCACACTTGTTGGGGAAAAAACCCTAGCATATCCTAGACCGTTGTGGAAAGAGTTTGATTGACACGTCCATATTCTACAGCGGCTTTAGGCCCATTTGCTCAACTAGCTGGAGTTTTTTTTTTTATTCTGTCAAGTTTACCTTTCTTGTTATTGAAAAACAGTGAATTAGAGACTACGTCCATTTGAAACAGGGTACATGTCATACATTGTTAATCTCGTGAGTGTTTAGCATTGAAGCTAAAAAATTGGTGAATGCAAAGGCCAAAAAAAAATGCCTGAGCTTGTCTTCGCCATGAAAAATAACATTGTCCTTATTGATGCTGATGCGAGGTAGCTTTTGCGAACGGTATTATTGAGGAGGCGTGGGTCGTGCTCAGCACCAGAGCACTGTTTACTTACTGTCATTCCTTTAAAAAGACAAACGCCAACTGATGAATTATGTATGAGCACGACGACGGCTGTGGGCTTGGTAATTTTCTGTCTTGCGAATTTGTTCTCTAGCCGAACAAAGGCCAGTAATTGAAAAATGCACACCTCTGCTTTGACGTCTGATTGGATAAAGAGGGATGTTGTTGAAATCCGTTCTGCCTGTTTACTGCTGTGATAGCCAATTAGCACGGGGAAAATTTGTTTAGATTATAATCAGTGATACATCGATGCGATGTGACAGCGTTGCAGTCGGCTAACCCGAACGGGTCATACTTCATCAGGCGTACGTTGGCTTGTCGGGTCCCGTTTGACTTCTATATAAGAGATGGAGGAAGTGAATCAGGGTATGCAGATGAAAAGTGAACTCATAAATGAAGAATTATTCATTTTGGAATTGATTACTCACTTGACTGTTGACTATGATATCAGTACTGCTGAGATCAGACTTTTCTTGTGCGTTAAACGCATGCATATACTTAACATAAATCTTGCTTTATTTCTTTTCAAGCTCTTGTATTTTCTCTCGTTTTTCCTTTTTCCCCCCCATGCATTATTATAACACGGCACGTAATTATCGAACATCATAAAATGCTTTCGCCATAAAATATTTGAGCAATGCCGTAATCAAATTCCACGGATGACCGCTACACGGTAAATTAAAATGGCGATTAACTTTGTCTCATAAACAACGCTGTCTCGCGAGCGGATCGTTTTCATCAGCTCTCGCCTCCCCGAAGCGGTGCGTTTTCCCTTTTCTTATGTTCAGGAATCATATCTAAAAGCTATTGATTGCCATAAACAAAGAGCTGGAGTCAGATGGGTATGAATTTTTAATGGGGCAAACCTCCTGGAGATATCCGAGATGTAGATTTCTGTAGCGTTCGCTTCCCCTTGGCTTTTGATTTACTATCGGAGTGAGAGCGCGTGCTGTCGGGAGGAGCGGACGCAGCGCTTTACGTTTTCTCAGACGTACCGCTGGAGTCGGAGAGCTGAAGTATTGAAAAATCTCTCTGTTGTGATGTATGAAGTTTGAGCTGTCTTATATAAAAGCATAGACGCCCCAAGTGTACTACCTCCATTCCACATGTTTTTAAGGCAGTGAGTTGTCCATAATCATAGATTTGCATGCATCTCAGGTTATGCGAATTAAACTTTAAATCGTCATTAAAGGGTTAATACAAGTATTTCCAAACTGTGACTTATTTCACTACAATGATGTGAGAAGCATTGCTGTGCCTTATCATTAGTGTATGGCTCTAGTAGATTCAGGCAGTGGTTCTGGTTCTTTCTGGTATCACAGTTTGGACATAAGTTTGGGTGTTCTCCATGCAAGACTGCCATGAGTGTGGACTACACTGAGATGTTCAGCCTCTTTTGGGATCTTTTCTCGACCTCTGACTAGATACGCACACACTTTCACTTTCTTACATTTCCAAAAAGAAAACAGTGGCAGAAAGAAATCACCCTCCAAAAGCTATCTTTTCTTAAGACCAAACATGTATTACAATTCGGTCCTATAGGCATGTTCTCAAAAATGAATTTTAAGCAGCATGCTAAAACCTTCACTGAGCATTTAGATTTTATTTATTCCCATGCTTTATTTGTAAATATAAATGTTTATTATTATCAAAAGTGTATTATATTTATATTATAAACATCATTTTTTAAATAAATGTTATAAATCTAGTCAAGTCACTGCAGGTAAAAATCTTCAAGTTGAAAATAAGTATTACAGAGTAATAAACAATAAACAATATATAGCTATAATATAATACATGTCATGTAGTTATTCTTTTAAACCACCTGTAATAGTTGAATATGAGTTCCTCAGTTGTCCTCAATGTGAAAAGATGGATCTCAAAATCATACAGTCATTGTTGAAAAGGGTTCAAATGCACAAAAATGCTGAAAAACCAAATAATTGTTGGAGAACAGTGGGCAGTTTAACTGTTACTAAACAAAAAGCAAAAAAACAAAACACAACTGTGGATCATTCAGGTAACAACACAGTATTCAGAATCAAGTGTGTGTTAACTTTTGAACAAGGTCATTTTCTATAAATTAAACTGTGATTTTCTCTTTTGGACTATATGTAAACATCTTTATATGTGAAATATCTAATTCAGGTCAGTAGTAGGTCTAAATAAAAAAAATAACTCTAATTTTGGTCAAATTTTTTGGAAAAAATTGGTAAAATTTTTTTGGTAACATTTTTTTTTTAGATTCTGCAAGGTGTATGTAAACTTTTGACCTCAACTGTACTTTTAGTATACTAAACTGGTATGCTTAAAATATGTTGAATTGGAACAACTAATTTTGTACTTTAATTGTGCAGAAATAGTGCTGAAGTCCTACTAAAGATATACTGAAGTGTATTTGATTGTGCAGAAGCAGTATACTTTACACTTTAGGTACACTATAAATATCTTGCTTTTAAAGATATCATTATTTGAAGGTAATACAATCTTTATCAATAGTGACATTAAAACATTTTAGGCTTAATGTTAAGAAATGTGCATTGTGCACAAGTAGTATACTTAGTAATTTTTGTATTAATCTATGTGAAATGTCAGGAAATGTAGTTGATTTAAACTATACTTAATATGAAATAAATGTATTTTAATTACTTTTTTACTAGGGTAGCACAGGCAAAAGAGGATCAAGTGTATTGGATGCTATTTCATAAGATATAATAATACATATTTGTGGGAAGCATTTTGAGAATGCTTGGCTAAAGAGATGTGTTTTTAATTTCGATTTGAACCAAGAGAGTTGACAAATATTGGATAACTAGTCAGCTATCCTGACCCTTCGCTTTTCCTGACATGAAAATTATGCCGTTGGGAAGAATTGAACTCAAATAGTACTTATGTCTTTAATTCTGTCAAACACTGCTATTCAAATAAACATCAAGCTTCCCTGAGCCTTATGACTCCAACCGGAGCAATTTCCAGTGTTTCACTCTCACTTGAAATTATTTGCATTGAATATAATTTGGGTTTGGCTGAATGGACAAATTACGGCTATTCAATCATGGACCCAACCATATTATTTTCACTGCTTGAGTTCGGCACGTAGCGCTGAAACGGTTGCGGTAAAGCTGAGTCTTTGAAACTCATCTAAACAGATGCTGGAGGTCATAGACTTCTTCTCTCAGAAACACTTTGAAAGACTTTCAAAGATTGTTACGCAGAAGGGAATTTCCTGTGGCCGTAAGGGCCTATGTGTGCTTGCTCCAGATTGTGTGTGTGTTTTTGGTGTGTGTTTGTGTGGTCAGGCTGCCTGGGAGTTCTGATATACCGCTGTGGACCGGTGCCAGAAAGGAACAGCCAGGCAACCCTCATCAGCAGGCCAAAACTCTCCAGTACAGCGGCACGGTGCCCAGCCTTCACCCCAGACGCTCCGCTTCTGATTAGGCTTTCTAAGAGCACAGCCCTACTCATCTCTTTTTCTATCTCTCTCCTTCTCTTTCCAACCACTACGACCAAACAAAAGGCCCACCACACTCAAGACTAACACACTCTTGAACCTAATTTGAATTTATTTGTTTGCTTATGGCTATTTAGGAGGCTGTGAAATGTATCCCAATTGGCTGACTTTTCATTTGAATCAGAACAATGAAATGGGATGGTGCGGTGTAGTGGTTAAGGCACCGGGGGGTGGTAATTGGAAGATTGCTGGTTCGATCCCTCCATTCACGTCCAAAGGGACTGTCCCTGAGCTTAGTTTTAGACTACTAAAATGAATATGTTTTTTGTAGCTCAGCAGGTAAAACATGACTCAATGCTGTGGTTTGATAGCGCCTCGCTAACAGGTGAGGTTTCCCCACCAGTGCATCATATCAATGAACACATTCAGTGACAAGTATTGATCCAAGTTACTAAGATCACAGTTCTGGAAGGCATGTGTTCCTCCAGGGAGAATGGAGCTGTTGGAGCCATAGCTTAGCTGTTTGCACCAGTGTTGATGACACTACTTCTGCTTGTCAAACTACAGGTAGTCATGAAAGTTCAATCTGTGTTCTGAATGCCTGCTGTTGATTTTCTGGTGAATGATTCATTCATGATTCATTGATTTTAATTAAAATGTCATAACTTAGTCTACTGGCAAAATGACAGACTTCTCTGGTAGCATAAACCTCACTCCTTTCTTAAAAATAACTGTAAGCTTGCATTCAGATTAGCCTCCATCCAATCAAAAGCTGATGAAGTGAAGTCCCCGCCTTTTTTGGCAACACTTTATTTTGGTGGGCTAATTTAGATGTTCTACTTACTATAAGTAACTATTTGCAACGTCATGTCAACTACCAGTCATTAGAGTATTAGTAGACTTTCTTAATATCTGTAGGGCCCTATGAAATGTGTTTAATTTTTTCCCAAATTCAATTTTTTTTCCCAGTTGCATTTTTTCCATTTAAATGTTTATGGAATCTGTGATTAAATTTAAATTTTATAAATAAAAAATCATGTCTGATTAATGGAAATCATGAAAAAACAATATATATATATATATATATATATATATATATATATATTTTTTTTTCCAGAAATACTGTGTTGCCTATTTGATTTTTTTCTGGTAAATAAATTAAGGCATAAAACTATTAATTTCTGTCACAATTTCTTCAAGTTAAACCAAACTTTTAATGGGTTCCCGTGAAGACCTTTAAGTTTCTGTTTGTATATGATATGATGATAATTTATCTTAAAAGAAATGGTAATGTGCTTATAAAGTGACTCTCAGAGCAGTTTTCGAGAGCAATTTAAAATTCACTTTTATTTCTTACCAAATTCAGGTTTTTCCATTTAAATTTTCTTGATTTCAGTTTAACTTAATTAAATTTTAATAATCAAAAGCATCTTTAATGAATTAATTTTATTAGAAAACATTTATTTATTTTCAGAAATACTGTGTTTTCTATTTAATTTTTTATGGTAAATAAATTAAGGCGTTCTGTCACAATTTCTTCAAGTTAAGCCAAACTTTTTTTGATAGGTTGCTGTGAAGACCTTTACGTTTGTATATGATTTGATGATAGTTTGTCTCAAAAGAAACGGTAAAATGCTCATGAAGTGACTCTCAGAGCGTGTACTGATCTACTTTTGGTTATATATCCAAAATTTGGGAAATTCCATGACCACTTCCGCGTTATACAATACATTTTTTAAAGTAATTTTGTTGCTCAAGTAAATGTTTTTTTTTTTTTTTTTTAAATAATGTTTATATATTTATACTGGGAAAACAACACAACTGGAAATGACGCCCATGATAAATCAAAGAAACATTGGATGCTTATGGAAGTTACACATTGTATTTCTATTCATATTTTTAGAGGAAAAGAAAGACAGCAGCGAATGATGTGAGAATGTATAGGAATGAAGGTGGAGATTATATCTTTGCAGTGTAGGGTTATCCTGCCATTCTCTGCTGCTTGTGGATTTATGGGTGAGCATGGGAGCTGCAGGCCTTGATTAAATCCGTGACCTTCACCACTCACACAGGCAATCAAGGCGAGGATAAATTCATCATTGCATTGATCCATCAATTGAATTGCGTTTCCGACACTAGCGATGGCTTGACCTCGGCGGCCAGCAGGATTGTCTAATTTGCTCGCAGTGCAGATTGCTAACGCTCTGGCTTTAACTGCGCCGTGAATTTACGTCTCTACCCCTGAGACACGCCATCACGATCCACCTCCCTCCCACCAACATCCCCTCGACGAGTGCCAAGCAGCAAAGCAATCAAATAAATATGCCCTTTCCAATTCATTAACATTCACACGGCCTCCGAATTTACATACATTAGAATATGCAGAAGCCATGTGTGGTGTTTTTTATTGGCGCCTTGAGCTAGAGCGAGGCTAACACCGTGCTAAAGTCATACTCGCCACCTTCATCTACTCCTCTACGCGCTTCTTCTCTCAGGCCTGTGTTTGTGAGAACACTTCATATTAGTAAATGGGTAAAAGGCTGAATTCCTCCTCACGTATTTTGCACGGTTCCTCAGAGGGACCAAGAAATTGGGTCATCCATTGGGGCTCTGAGGCAAACAAATGAATGTGAGAGGCAGATGTGAAAAAGATGGGAAACAGAAAGCGAGATGGATAGAAAAGAGATAGTGAGATAGCTGTTTTCCCCTTCAGAAATGGTCACATTTTGAGAGGAGAGTCAGGTTGCCGTTCTCTGGTTTGTAAACATAATCGTGGTGTACTCTGAGGCAGGGAAATGTTGGAATTTGAATCCAGGTCTCAAGGATGTGTTTTGGTTTTGCGAAGTCCTTTAGGGACGCTCTGCTACAAGAAACTATTTGTAATTCCTGCACTCGGGCTCGTTTTTCTCCGCTGGTTATTTAAGTCCGTGTTGACTGACCCATTTTTACAGAACAGTGGATGTTGTAACAGCTCTAGAAAGGAAAAAGGAGTGTGTATTTACAGCTGAAGTGTGTACTTTCTGTGCTTCTTAAAAAAGAAGATAATGACTGTTTACAAACAGGTTTCTCAAATGCAGTCTATTATTGGTCAGACAAACAGTCATGCTCCAAACTCATCCTATTTGCTTCTGATGATGACAACTGGTTTTTACATGGTTTTACTGACCAGTATGTTCATTTGTGGACATTAGATGTCAATCTGTAAGACCACGTAGAAAATCTGGTAGATAATCTTTAAAACCTTAAACTGATATATTTTCTTTTGTTTTCATGTTGTTTTGTTTTGTGTTTTGTTTGTAGTTTTGTTTTGTGTTATTTTGTGTTTTGTGTTGTTTCGCATTGGGTTTTTTTTTGTTTCATTTAGTTGTTTCTTTTCATTTTGTTTAGTGTTGTTTGTTTAGTTGTTTTTGTGTTGTGTTTTGTTCCGTGTTGTTTCACTTTGAGTTGTTTTGTTTAGTTATTGTTTTATTTCATTTTGTTTAGTATGGTTTGTTTTTTGTTGTGTTGTGTTTTTTTGTTTTGTATTGTTTCACATTTTGTTTTTTGTTTCGTGTTGTTTTGCTTTGAGTTGTTTTGTTTAGTTATTGTTTTATTTCATTTTGTTTAATATTGTTTGTTTTTTGTTGTGTTGTGTTTTTTTGTTTTGTATTGTTTCACGTTTTGTTTTTGTTTTTTTGTTTCGTATTGTTTTGCTTTGAGTTTTTTTGTTTAGTTTAGTTTTGTTTCATTTTATGTTTAGTATTGTTTGTTTTGTTTTTTGGTGTTTTCTTTTTTATTTTGTTTTGTATTGTTTCACTTCATGTTTCGTTTTGTTTTGTTTCATTTATTTTGTTTTATTTCATTTAGTGTAGTGTTGTTTGTTTGTTTAGTTTTTTGTTGTTTTATATTTTTTGTGTTTTGCTTTGTATTGTTTGACTCCATGTTTTGTTTTGTTCCGTGTTTCACTTTGAGTATTGTTTCATTTAGTTTTTGTTTCATTTAATTTTTCGTGTTGCTTGTTTAGTTATGTTTCTTTGTACAGTTTTCTTTAGTGTTTCGTTTTGTATTGTTTTGCTTCATGTTTTGTTTGTTTGGTTTCGAGTTGTTTCACTTAGAATCGTTTAGTTTTGTTTTATTTTTGTTGTGTTTTTGTTTTGTATTGATTTGTTTCATGTTTTGTTTTTTTGTGTTGTTTCACTTTTTCTTTATTTTCTTTTAGTTTTTCAGTTTGTTTTGTTTATTTTTTGGTTGTGTTGTGTTTTCTTTTGTGTTTTGTTTTGCATTGTTTTTCTTCATGTTTTGTTTGGTGTTTTTTCCTTTGAGCCATTTCATTTAGTTTAATTTAGTTTTGTTTCATTTCAATTTGTTTAGTGTTGTGTTGTTTTTTGTGCTGTGTTTTATATTGATTTGCTTCATATTTTGTTTTTTGTTTGGTTAGAGTTGTTTAGCTTTAAGTTGTTTCAGTTTAGTTTTTTCATTTAATTTTGTTTAGTGTTGTTTGTTTGTTTAGTTCTGCTATTTGTTGTGTTGTGTTTTGTACTGTTTTGTGTCGTTTTGTTCTGTTTTATTTCATGTTGTTTTGCTCTGAGTTGTTTCATTTTGTTTCATTTAGTTTTTTATTTCATTTTTGTTTAGTGGTTTTTGTTTAGTTTAGTTTTTTGTGTTTTGTGTTTTGTTTTGCATTGTTTCGCTTCATGCTTTGTATGTCTAACATTTCAGTCTTCATGTTTCTGTTTTGCAGCCTGCAGGCCAGGCACCTACAAGGCCTCTTCCATGGATGCCTACTGCACCAAGTGTCCTCCTCACAGTTTCTCCCATCAGGAGAAAGCCTCCGAGTGCTCCTGCGAGAAGGGGTTTTACAGAGCGGACATGGACCCGCGGTCAATGGCCTGCACTCGTGAGTGATCCAGCACTACACCAATAAATCTGTTAGATAGATCATGCATGAATGTTGATGTGCAGAGAGATCCATGGATGAATGAGCTGATGGAAAGAGGGATGAATGGATAGGTGGAAGTAATTAGGAATGCATGAATGTACAGTGTAAGTGTATGGATAAAGGGGTGGATGGGTGGGTGGATAGTAAGATGGATGGATGAACTGATAGAAGGAGGGATAAATAGATAGGTGGATGCATGGATGGATAAAATGTTGATTGGATAATTTTAATTATGCATGGATGGATGGACAGACAGATGTATGGAAAAATGGTTTAGAGAACAGGCTGTTAATAAAAAAAAGGTTGGAGGCTGTTTTCCTTATTTATTCTTATAGACTGGGCTCAGTACATTTTCACCTCCATCACTGTCTCATCATCATACATCATGTCAGAATGGACGTTTAGCACTGCATTTACAAGACTGGTGAGGTCACCTTATACAGACTGGGATAGTGAGTCATTGCCTATATATATATGTGTGTGTACTTGTGTGTGTCTGAAGGGCAGAAAGAGAGGAAGGAAAGAAAGAAAGGAACCAGAAAGAAAGAACCCAATACGACAGATCCTAATTAAAGGACTCATTCATCTGATAAGGCAAATCATGCGTGCAGCTAAACATATGGATGTACTTAATGACCTTTAGTTGTAGTACATCAAACACACACTTACACACAAACTCACCTCCCACCCCATACACACACACACGCACTCTCTCTCTCTTCTTGGTTAATGTAATGATAAAATAAATTAGGGCAACAGCAGCAAAATGAGACTGTTTATACTGTATATGAAAATCATGTGGCAGGAAATAAAAATGATGTGCTAATGTGATTACTTTGAAACCAGCTGTAAATCATACACATGCATGTCAACAACATCACATTCAGTTTATGCGCACATCTCAACTTTCACACCTCAAACGTGTAAAACGTGATTTTTTTAATGCCCATTTTGGAAATTGAATTCACATCTTAGTGTTTCCATCGAGCCTTTTTATGCAGTATCCCAAAATGTTTGGAAAATCAGGTGGCTATTATGCTTTTATAAATGCTAGCTATTATTATAAATTCATTTGGTAACAATTTAGTATAAAGACCAATTCTTAAATTAACTAGTTACTTATTAGCATGCCTGTTATTAACATATTGGCTGTTTATTAGCACTTATAAAGCACATATGTGACCCTGGACCACAAAACCAGTCATAAGTAGCACAGGTATATTTGTAGCAATAGCCATCAATACATTGTATGGGTCAAAATGATCATTTTTTTCTTTTATGCCAAAAATCTTTAGGATATTAAGTAAAGAACATGTTCCATGAAGATACTTTGTAAACTTGCTACCGTAAATATGTCAAAATTTTTTATTAGTATTCATTTGGACAACTTTAAAGGCGTGTCAATATTTAGATTTTTTGCACCCTCAGATTCCAGATTTTCAAATAGTTGTATCTTGACCAAATATTGTCCCATCCTAACAAACCATACATCAATGGAAAGCTAATTTATTGATGTATAAATCTCAAAAAAATGACCCTTTGACTGGTTTTGTGTGACGCTGGACCACAAAACCAGTCATAAGGGTCAATTTTTGGCCCACAAAACAAGTCATAAGTAGCACAGGTATATTTGTAGCAATATTCAACAATACATTGTATGGATCAAAATTATTGGTTTTTCCTTTTATGCCAAAAACATTATTAAGTAAAGAACATGTTCCATGAAGATATTTTGTAAATGTCCTACCGTAAATATATCAAAACCTAATTTTTGATTAGTAATATGCATTGCTAAGAACTCCATTTGGACAACTTTTCTCAATATTTAGATTTTTATTTGAAGAACCTCAGATTTCCAAATAGTTGTATCTCTGCCAAATTTTGTCCTATCCTAACAAACCATACATCAATGGAAAGCTTATTTATTCAGCTTTCAGATTTAAAAAAATGACCCTTATGACTGGTTTTGTGGTCCAGGGTCAAATATTCTGTAAGGCCATAATCCTACCCAGTACCTAAAATGAACAGCTACCTTACTAACTATTTATAAGCAGCAAATTAGGAGTGTATTGCAGTTGTAGTTAATGGTTTGTTAATAGTGAGAATTGGTCCTCAAAATAAAGTGTGACCATTTTATACCCAATCCTACCCTTTTTTGACCTTTAAAAGAAGGTCTTTTATCTCAGTGGCTGGGATGATCTTTAGATTGTGCAACATATAGACTTCTTCATCCACAGGTGACCGCAAACACACGCACTGATCTGTGTCCCGGAGGAACCCTCCCTTTCCACTAGCAGCTAGTAGATCTACTGAAATGTCATCACCACAGACATTTAAAGTCCTCCACCCTGATCCCCTGTTTCCTCTGCTTCATTTACTCTCTCTATCCTGAAGCTCTCTCGCAGACTCTTCAAACCCTTTGAGCAGTGAAAGCAGCCATCACTCTCTAGGAATAGAGATGAGCGTGTTTGATTACTGAGGCTTTGCAAAAACAATTTGTGTCCGTGTAGAATACGTGCATTGGCGGATCTTCCTATCCTATTCTCTTTCCTTTGGCTGTATTTTCCTGTTTTCATCCTGCACACTCACTTATTTCAATGAGCAGACACCCTGCTGAACGATGAAACTTTACTGTAGTTGTGCGTAGTTGCAGGTTTAGCAGACTATTAAAGAAAATACCCCATGACAGCACTATCCAGAGCCCCGCAACCTGTTCAGACCTCTCATTATCAAGCCCTCCTTCAAATAACCGTTACCCTAAATGCACTGCTTCAAGGCAATATGGGAAGCATTTAGTGTTAAAGTTCTAGCTAAACAGCACAGGAGAACCTCTAGGTTTTTCTTCATATTTATTTGTTCCTTGTTGTCTCAGCTGGTGTGCTCTTTAGTGAGAGTACTGCACAGTATGGTTTTCCTATTTTTGGTTGGCAGGAGAAGTTGCTCAAGTGTAAGGTTGTTTTATGAGCATTTTTGCTAGATTTTACACTGGCTTCAAAAATGACATTTTACATAATGTGGTCACCCAAAGCCCCTCTGCCACCCCCCTATGTGAATACTGGACGTAGGTTCAACAATATGCAAAAATATTGGTAACACTTTACAATGAGGTTCATTAAGTGACCTACATTAGTTAACATTAACCAAGAATGAACAATACGTCAACAGCATTTATTAATCTTATTCATTTATTTAAGTTTTATTTTTGGGCTTTTGCCTTTATTTGATAGGACAGTAGAGAGCAGACAGGAACGCATTGGGTGAAGAGAGGGGTGCGGGATCGGCAAAGGACCTAAAGAAGGGATTCGAACTCGGGTCGCACACTATATGTCGGCACAAGCGTTTTATCCTCCTTTTAAAAGTCAGTGCATTTATTATAAGTTATTTTGTTTCGTATTATTTTTTGTGACCTTTTCTGGGTCGCAGCCCACTAGATGAGAACCAACAATATAGATTCAAACAGCACAAACACAAACTGGATTTACTAACAAACTGAGCAAACTAAAACCACACTCTTTCTCTTTTTTTTATTTCACTCCCAGGGCCTCCGTCTGCAGCCGAGAACCCTATTTCCACCCTGAACGACACCTCTGTGACTTTAGAGTGGAGTCCTCCCAGAGACAGCGGCGGCCGAGGGGATGTCACCTACAATGTCCACTGCAGAAAGTGTGCCAACGATGGCAAAACATGCAGCCCCTGCAGCAACAGCGTCCATTTCGTACCTAGACAGTTCGGTCTCTCGATCCCTAAAGTGTTGATCACGGACCTGCTGTCCAACACCAACTACACCTTCAGCATAGAGGCGGTGAACGGAGTGTCCGATCTGAGCCCGACTCCTAAACAACAAGTCACTGTCAACATCACCACCGGTCAGACAGGTATTGTGTCTTTTCTTAGATAACAGTGTTTAAATGTTGTTTTTGTACAGTACAGTTAAGGTCAAAAGTTTACACCCCCCTTTCAGAATCTGAAAAACCTTCATTATTTTACCAAAATAAGAGGGATCATACAAAATGCATGTTAGTGTTTATTTAACCCTGGTGAAAAAACCAGCATATGCTGGTAGGTATGTTTTGATGCTGGGATGCTGGTTAGGTATGTTTTGAAGCTGTTCCTTGACCAGCAACGTGACCAGCTAAGACCAGCATAAACCAGCAAAGGACCAGCATAAACCAGCTTAAACCAGCATCAGAACATACCTACCAGCATATGCTGTTTTTTCATCAGGGAATACTGACCTGAATATGATATTTCACCTAAAAGATGTTTACAAATAGTCCACAAGAGAAAATAATAGTTGAATTTATAAAAATTACCCCGTTCAGAAGTTTACACCCCCTTGATTCTTAATTCTGTGTTTCTACCTGAATGATTCACAGGTGTGTTTTTTGGTTTAGTGATAGTTGTTCATGAGTCCCTTGTCCTGAACAGTTTAATTGCCTGCTGTTCTTCAGGAAAAATCTTTCAGGTCCCACAAATTATTTGGTTTTCCAGCATTTTTGTGTATTTTAACCCTTTCCAGCAATGACTGTACGATTTTGAGATCCATCTTTTCACACTGAGGACAACTGAGGGACTCATATGCAACAATTACAGAAGGTTCAAACGCTCACTGATGCTTCAGAAGGAAAAACGATGCATTAAGAGCCGGGGGGTGAAAACTTTTGAACAGAATGGAGATGTGTGCGTTTTTCTTATTTTGCCTAAATATCATATTTTTTCATTTAGTACTGCCCTTTAGAGGCTATAGAAGATACTTGCATGTTCCCAGAAGACAAAATAAGTAAAATTTGCCCTCATATTCAATTTCAAAAAGTTTTCACCCCCCAGCTCTTAATGCATCATTTTGCTTGGTGAGCTTTTGAACCTTCTG
Organism: Labeo rohita; assembly: GCF_022985175.1. Taxonomy (NCBI): domain Eukaryota; kingdom Metazoa; phylum Chordata; class Actinopteri; order Cypriniformes; family Cyprinidae; genus Labeo; species Labeo rohita. The sequence goes on from NC_066870.1 coordinate 28,898,363, forward strand.
TAATAGTTGCATATGAGTCAGTGTGAAAAGATGAATCTCAAAATCATCTGAACATCATGATTATGATCATCATGAACAACTATCACTAAACCAAAAAAACAGCTGTGGATCATTCAGGTAACAACACAGTATTAAGAATGAAGTCTATGTAATCTATTGAACGGGGTCATTTTAATAAATTCAACTATTATTTTCTCTTGTGGACTATATGTAAATGTCTTTTATGTGAAATATCTTTTTCAGGTCAGTACTAAATAAACAATAACATGCATTTTGTATGAACCCTCTTATTTTTCTAAATAATTAACAGATTCTGAAAGGGGGGTGTAAACTTTTGACCTCAACTGTATATATTTTTGTTGCATTGTGCCCACAGTGAAATCTGATGGTTTAAAACCTTACATCAGATCTACTGGCTAAAATTTTGTCACTTCATGCAGCAGTTTGCTTTCAAGACTGATAAATTATTCAATTCTCAAATGTTGCGTCGTGTTGGACCTGGTTGGGGCGCAGCGTTACACTTTGAATGCCAAAGTCGGCACAACGCTACATGTTGATAAACTGAAAACCAGCGTGCCTGAGGCAATTGTTTCTCTGTGAAGAGGTCCTCATTAGATTTCCATAAACAAAACACTCCAAATATGATTTGAAGGAATTTTTGTAGTCAACGTCTGTGCGTCTGTGTTTCAAGAGAGGTAAACAATGTCTCTTTATTCAGTTTTCCCCCCTTTCTTATTCAAAATGTTATACATCCAAAACCTTTACGCTGACAGTGAAGGTTATCTTTTTTTATTCAGTGAGATCTCTCAAAAGTCTCCAGTGTTTGACAGCCCTTGCGTCTGCTGTGTGTTTGCGTTTGTGCGCTGGTCTTTGTGATTCAGCGTATTGTGAATTTTCCCCAGCAGTGTTGCTCTGCTGAAGGTCCCAGCATGCTATATCAGACAAAGCAGAGGTTCGGTACAGCCAGAGGGTTGTTGTTAGACCAAATTGGTGTTTGCAGGTTCCCATCTCTCCCTTTCACACACACACACAACCTCTGTGAAAGTTCATAAGTTCATAGTAATCCAAATGCTCTAAATAATACATGTCATCGAATATGCTATCTACAGTCAGGACTCGTTCTCTAAAATGTGCTGAAGACACAACTGCCCTCACAACTTCCTGTCTCACACCCTTGACGGGCCTACAAGGGTCATCAGTGTAGGCGTGTTCTCATTAAATGTGTGTTTGTGAATGTGTATATGGTGGTATTGGGCCTCGTGTAAGGCTCCGGCTGAGGTATTAAATATGTATGAAGGTGTTCGGGCTGTAGAGGGAAGCTCTTGAGCAGAACGGGCACATGCTGAGAGAGAAGCGCTTAGTGTCGAAACAGGGTCAAAGATCCCAATGATTTATACATTCAACCACGTCAGACCGTGAACCAACCCGAGACTGAATATTATATAGTTTAGAGCAATTTAGGAATTAATGCCACTCATAAAAATTCACATTTAATGGCTTACTCTTCAGAATAAAACTTGCACAAAAAAGTTTTTCAGTCTGATGCAATGGGAGATACTTTTTAAAGTACCACAAGCAAGTTTTATTTATTTATTTTTATTTCATTTATTTATTTCAGAATGTGTTACTTTCTAGTTCATTAGACAAATGAGTGGTTTCTATGTGCTAATGTTTTAAAATGCAGCAAACAAGCAAATCAAGAACACTATATACAAAAAAAAGTAGCTGAAAAGGAAAAAAGTTATTTAAAATTAATAATCAAATGGCTAGAGTGGAGAATCGGTATCTACTATGGTAGGCAAATGCATCTTTCTTTCTTTCTTTCTTTCTGTCTTTCTTTCTCTTTCTTTCTTTCTTTCTTTCTTTGTGTTTTTTTTTATTTTTAATTAAGTAATTAAGTAATTTGAGTTTTTAATCAATTAATGAATTATTATTATTATTATTTGTTTTTGTTTTTTTTTTTGAGAGAGAGAAATAAAATCATGAAGTCTAGGCCATCAGATTTTGCATTTTTATTTAATTATTTATATAATAAAATATAATTGCATATTATTTAATTATTAAATATTTCTGTAAGTATGAGGTGTTTATTATTTGTGTATAATTCAGTATAAAACATTTTTGGAAATAAAAAATACACTATTATTCAAAAGTTTGAGAGGTAGAAAAATATAATAAAAACAGTAATATTTTGAAATATTGTTACTTTCTAGTTCATTAGACAAATAAGTTTCTATGTGCTAGTATTTTAAAATACAGCAAATCAAGAACACTATGAATGATAAATAAATAAGTCTTTCTAATCAAGCACTCTATATTAAGTAAATAAATAAATACATTTCTTTGCTTTTGTGTTTTTAATTATTATTATTATTTTTTTTATTTATTTATTTATTTATTTATTTTAATGGAGATTTGTATAATCGTAAAGTCTTGGCCATCCGAATTTGCGTTTTTTATTTATTATTTCAATTATTAACTATTAAATAATAATTAATTTAATTATTAAATAAAGTATTTATTATTTATATGTAATTATGAAATATTTTTTGAGAAAAAAACCCCACTGTTGTTCAAAAGTTTAAGTAAATACATTAAAAACAGTAATATTGTGAAATATTGTTATCATTTAACTGCTGTTTTTTATTTTAATATACAATGAAATATAACATACCTGTGATGGCAAATCTGAATTTTCAGAATCATTTCTTCAGTCTTCAGTCTCACATAAACCTTCAGAAATCATTCTAATATGCTGATTTAGTGCTTAAGAAACATTTCATTTTTCAACTTATCAATTGTAAAACGTTGCTTAATATTTTTTAATTAAAAATGTGATTTAAAATAAAAATCACTGTAACTTTTTATGTGTTCAATGTATCCTTTCTGAATAAAATTACTAATTTCTTTAGGGAATAAATAAAATAAAATAAAATAAAATAAAATCACTGTCACTTTTTATCTGTGTAATGTATCCTTTCCGAATAAAAGCACTTATTTCCTTAGGAAATAAAATAAAATAAAATAAATAAAATAAAATAAAATAAAATAAAATGGTATAGTATTTGTGAGTTCAACCTTTTTAAAGTAATTTTTTATACATAATAAATAAAATCATTATCCAGTAAACACAGAAAAAATAATTGGTTAAAAAACCTGCAGCAATTATACCTGAACAGAAAATGACTTAAACATAATCTACTGTCATGTAATTTACTGTCTTCAAGGAGTTTCTGTATTTATGTGTGTGTGTGTCTGGTGTAATTTTGAAGGCTGTTCACAGATCTCAGAGCACAGAAAAGGTGAAGGACACCAGGTGAATTTACCTCCCACCATCTGACCAAATATCAGCCCCGCTGTCTCTGCTGCCATCTCCCTCCCCCCTTCTCTTTCTCTTTCTCTCTCCATCCTGCTGTAGCGAGAGAACGGAAGGGACAGACGAGAGAGACAGCGAAGGTGTTAGACTGTGTTTCAAGAGTGTAATTACCTGCTGTTGTGTGGCCCCCTTTGTCTCTCTTTAGACAAAGGTTTCACTTGTGTGTATGCGTGTGGCGCACTCTCAAGTGTGTAAGGGGATTGTGAGCTCTCTGGCTTTATTTTGTAAATGGAATAAAACCATGTGGGTCAAGAAGCTGTGACTGAACTGATATAATATTTACCGTTTAGTATGCACGTCATCAGCTCCTGCAGCTCTTCTTTCTCTCATTCACTCTGCCTCTGTCTCTGTCTGCAGTGAATGTGATCCTGAAGGAGAGAAAGAGTAAAGACAGCATCACGCTGGCCTGGCAGGGACCCGACAGACCAAACGGAGTCATAGTGGAATATGAAGTCATTTACTATGAGAAGGTACATCTCCTCTTATCTCATCTCCTCGCTTCTTATTCTCTCTTTTTGTTATTTGCATCTGCACTTCTCTAACAAGCCGAGTTATCATCCTCACACACAGATTACACACATGCTTCTTTGACCTCCATTAAAAGCTGTAACGATTGCAGTTGTCCAGGCAGCCCTGGCATGTGTAATTGAGGGCTGAAGCATCATCGTGCCTTTGGGAATGAAAGCAATCAGTAGACCCTGTACGCCACAGCTGACTGCTCACACATATATACGCATAGCTCTTTAATTATAACGGGAGAATGAAACCAGGGTTGACGTCACCGATCAAGGAGAATACCTTCACTGTAACACACCTGTATATACACACACATCTAGACTGAAGGAGTACATGCACACACACAGTTGTTAATAAGTAATGAAATCACGTCTGTGAGGGATAAAGATATAGTACATATAAAAATTTATATTCAGCATTTTGTTTTTGTTTTTCTTTGCTTTGCTGTTGTACAAATTGAACAGACTGAATAATATCCCAATTTTTATTTTCATTTTATTGATGTCTCCTATTTTATTTTATTTTATTGAACATGTATGTAGTTTTAATGAACCTGTACACATTGAACAGGTTGCATTTACCCAGTTTTATTTTATTTATTTTATTTTATTTTATTTTATTTTATTTTATTAAAAATGTATTTAGTTGTACACATTAAACAGGCCACACTTTTATTTTTAAATTAATTTAATTTAATTGTTTTTTTATTATTTTATTTTATTTTATTTTGTTTAGTGTAGTTTAGTTTACTTACCCATTTTATTGTATTTAATTTTATTTTTTATTGAACATTTATTTAATTTAATTTAATTTTATTTTATTGAACATTTATTTAGTTTTTTTTATTTTATTTTATTAAACATGTATTTAGTTTTATTGAACCTGTTGTACACATTGCACAGGGTGCACCTACCCAATATTTTATTTTATTTTATTTTATTTTATTTATTATTTTATTGAACCTGTTGTACACATTGCAAAGGCTGCACTTACCCATTTTTTTATTTTATTTTTTATTTTATTTTATTTTATTGAACATTTACTTACTTTTATTTTATTTTATTGAAAATGTATTTAGTTTTATTGAACCTGTTGTACACATTGAAGAGGCTGCACTTACCCAGTTTTATTTAATATTTAATTTAATTTAACCTTTTTTATTATTTTGTTTTATTTAGTTTATTATTTAGTTTTATCTTATTTTATTGAAAATGTTTATGGAACCTGTTATACACATTGAACAGACTACACTTACCCAATATTTATTTTATTTTATTTATCATTTATTTTGTTTATCACAGACTGAACAGATTACACCATAAATCAACTTAATTTTCATTCCCATGAAATTAAATATGGCATCTCCTCTGAGATCTGTTCTTAACCAAAGCATACTGTCTGGTTACAGGCAAAAAGATTTTTTTTTTTTCATCAGTCGTGCACAGATGCAATCGTTTGACCCATTCTAGTCTGGCACACATACTGGTTGCTGTGCGATTATGGGATGTCAGCTCAGACTGAATGCCCAGATGGGTGTCTGGCATTGGAGAGCGTGTGGTTCATGCTGTGTTTGTTGGAACTGGAACGATCCCACGCTCTCAGGCACAAACCTGCTCTGCACTCCTTCATTCTGGGTGTGGTGGACAGGGACCAAGTCTTTCCCAGAACCCATTTGGTTATGGGATGCTCTTTAATATTTGGAAAAGATTTATTCGTTTTGAAAGGGAGTATTGGCTGCATCACTGGACTGATTCAGTGACTGGTAGCTAGTGGCTCACTGAGGAATACTATGTCTCATTTTGTCCATTCTAGGATATATATAATGAGTATTATAAGATCATATTGCAAGACTTGCATACCTTGAATGCAACTTAAAATGCTTTGGATTATAGTGCCAGCCAAATGCGTAAATGTACATATAATGTGTAACCAGACTGCTGACTGCAAGAATAAAAATCAGTCAGCCACATCCAAACTAGAACTTTCAGCCAGCTCTTGCCATTTTTGTGTACAATATGCTTCAGAGAATAAGTGAATCTGCCATGTTAAGTGTTAGCTGGCAATCTTGGTAATTACTGTAAAATTAATCAACTCACAGTATTCATAGACTCACATTCACACACCACTGCAGATGTCTGACTCATGTAACTATAATCACACCAATAATCATGTCAAACAGTGTAAATTAAAGCCTTGGCCTGGTCTGTTAGCACCCCAGCATCTGCCTCTCTAAAATGACTCAAAATATGATGCCTGCTGGCTACAGTGTTAACATGCTGCTGAAATAATATCCTCCATTAATCCTCTTATGTCATATTCTACAGCACAACCTCGAAATTCTGCTGCTCTACATGCTGCACATCAACGCTGCCACCCTGCCGTTTACTTGAAATAGCTTTAACAATTATATTAGACTGAATGGTTAACATTGTTAGCGTATCACCACAGTCTTAAAGGAACACTCCACTTTTTTTGAAAATATGCTCATTTTCCAACTCCCCTTGAGTTAAACAGTTGAGTTTTACCGTTTTCGAATCCATTCAACCGATCTCCGGGTCTGGCGGTAGCACTTTTAGCATAGCTTAGCATAGATCATTGAATTGATCAGACCGTTAGCATCTCGCTCAAAAATGACCAAAGAGTTTAGATATTTTTCCTATTTAAAACTTGACTTTTCTGTAGTTACTTTGTGTACAAAAACGTACAGAAAACTAAAAGTTGCGATTTTCTAGGCTGATATGGCTAGGAACTATACTCTCATTTCGGCGTAATAAACAAGGAACTTTGCTGCCGTACCATGGGTGCAGCAGACGCAATAATATTATGCAGCCGTTAACTTTGCCGGCTGCAACTCTGCATCTACACAAACTTAGTGCCGGTCACTTTCAGGCGCTGCGTAATATCATTGCGCCTGCTGCACCCATTGTACGGCAGCAAAGTTCTTTGATTATTACGCCAGAATTAAAATGAGAGTAAGGTTCGTAGCCATATCAGCCTAGAAAATCACAACTTTTCATTTTCCGTCAGTCTTAGTACACAATGTAACTACAGAAGAGTCAAGTTTTAAATGGGAAAAATATTGAAACTCTTTGGTCATCTCCTACATTGTGCACTACATGACATTCACCATATAGTAAACACTGACACTGTGAACAAGTGACCGATCTCAGACGCAGATTCAACGGCTGCGTCCGAAAGTTCTAAAATGCTGCCTTCGGAGGCAGCATTCCAAGGCAGGAAGGCATCAAGGCACATCCGAATTCTAATTCTGCTTCACTTCCTGTCTCCGGAGGTACCTTCTTCTGATGGAATTTTGAAGGCAGCATAGATGTATCCTTCGCTGCCTTCGATTTCCCACAATCCTGTGCATGTGCGTCACATAGGCTATATAAATAAAGATATTCTGGTGAAATTAGACTTGTTAATTTATATAATAGATGAGATCTTGACCATGATATACTTTATGAATCGTAATAGTGTAAAAAGCATAATAAATAATATTGTTAGTAATAATAGTATTTAATAAAATGTTAAAAGGGTTCAAATGAGTAGTGAATAAGAATAACATTTACAATATACTACCGATAATAACGAAACAGCCACTAATAACAATGACCTGTTCTGCAATATTATTTGCATCAGTGCTTTTATTTATTTAAGCAAAAAGCCATTCTCAGTCGTCTTCTCCGACGCACAGACCTTCGGTGGGTAATGACATTGAGGTCTTTATGTATTATTAAAGCATTTATATATAGCTGTATAAGATCGTTTTTCTACAAAATCTACAACTTAACGATTAGGTAACCTAGCAACGGCGTCACGTTCTGCTGCCTCTGAAGTCTATCCGAAACTGTTTCTGGAGTTGCCTTCGCAGCCTTCGAAGTCACTGCCTGATAAGGCAGCGAGGCAGCAAGTCAGCTGACTAGACTTTCGGACGCAGTCAACGTCAATTTTTTGGGTAGGGGGCGGGACACTGCGGATTCTAGAGAGCATTTGATTGGACAGAAGGTTTGATGAGAAGCTGAAGTGCACCATGATGTCATCAAAATCGTTGATTCATATTGGCGGAAGTGAGAGACTGTATGTTTTAAATGCTCATATCCTGTAAACACGAATTTTGTTGTTGTTTTGGAGCACACTATCTTATAGATAACCTTAAGGCTAACATATTCATACTAAAAGCCAAAAAACTTTGATTTTGACTTCATGGGGACTTTAACACAAGCCTTAAAGGAGATCTATTAGGCCCCTTTTTTACAATATGTAATATAAGTCTCAGGTGTCCCCACAATGTGTATGTGAAGTTTCAGCTCAAAATACCCGACAGATCAATTATTATGTAATTTTGAAAATGCTTATTTTGAGTGCCAACTCAAGCTTAGTGCTTTGCTGTCAAATCTGTATAAACATAAAATACAAGAAATAAATATGCAACTCCACGTATTAACACAAAACAATAGTAATCTTGTGATTAAATGACTTATATTTTTAATAATCCCACACACATTACAACAATCCACGCCGTAAGTGTGAATATGAATGTTGTTGTGTTTTTCCATTCCAGAACCAAAGAGACCAGAACTACACGGTTCTGAAGACCAAAGCCCACACAATGACAGTGGAGGGGCTGAAGCCGGGCACCACCTATGTTTTCAGAGTGAGGGCACGCACTGACGGAGGGTACGGCAACTACGGTGGAGAGATAGAGCTGGAGACCAGTCATGAGGGTAATAATTTTATGATTTTCTCAAAGGTTTCCTTTTTCTTTTACTTTCTTTACTTCTATATGATGGCCAAAATTTTTAGAACACTAGTCTTTTCAGCAGCTAAAAAATGGTTTTAAGTTAGTTATTTCTATTTCTATTCTTTTGCTGTAGTGCGTCAGTAGAAAGTATCAGTTTACATTTCCAAACATTCGTTTGGCCATTAATAGTAATAACGCAGGTCAGATCAGATCTTTGTGTGGAGCACTGGCTGTTGTCAGACTCCTTGTGCAAACAAAAATCTCACTGGATTATTACAATTAATTGCAAAATGAATGCTTGAAAATGTAAACTGATATTTCGTACTCTCACACTACAGCAAAAGATATAAGTAACTGACTTAACATTTTTTAGCTGGTGAAAATACTAACTGTTCTAATCATTTTGGCCACCACTGTATGTTTTGTTCCTCTTTCCATTGTTGAGCAGATGCTGGGAGTTTCAAGACGCTGCTTGGGATTTAATATGGTGAACTAGTGTGTGACTTATTTTCCAAACCTCCTGCTTATGCCCGTTGGGAGGCGAGCATGGTGTGTGTCACCGTGTCTTGTGAGGACAAACAAGGCTGTGTTGAGTCTATGTTCCTTTGATGGGGATCAAAGAATGGAGGCACATTTTAAAAGGCTTTGGGGCATGCGGTAAACACAGAGACCTTGTGGTATATGCACCTAATTTAAAGCACGTTACGGCCCGACGAGCATCTCTGGAAGCATATCACAGAGCTCAGCGGACCTGATCTGCCAGGCTGAAAGTTAACGGAGTCCAGTAGTAATTGCTCTTTTGATTATATGAGAAATGCTTAAGCCTTTGGCTCACGGTGACATTCATAAACGGCTTACACCACGTGCATTTGTTCATACGATACACATCAGAGCAGAAAGGGCAGCACTGTAAATTGCATACGTCTTTAGTCTGATAATGTAGGAAAAATCCCTTGGCTAGCCGTTAGCTTATTATAGTTTTTCTTATGGCACGATCTTATAACTATGTTTAGCATATTTCATGCAACTGCACCTGACTCGTTGTGATCTCTTTCTGTACATGGTGCATAACTGAGATTGTTGAATGGACTCGAGTGGAATTCTAAATCAATTCCTGTTGCTGGAGATATTCATTTTCCTGAAAGAGGCGGTTACTCATGCATTGCCGGGCTTGATAAATGATGTATTTGTTTTGAGTAATGAGTCGATTGCAGCAGCATAAAATCCATATACTCGCTGTGAAACTTTCAAACCGAGCCTGTTATTCCCTCTGTTAACATACCTATTTGGATGGCATGCGTAAATTAGAAAATTGACTCCTGCATTGGTCTGCATATTTAGTGCCCAAATGCAGCTGGTTCTGGTTTTTTAGAGCGAACCAAAGCACAGTTTGACATTGAAGCTAAATATTTAACCCTCGTTGGAGACCACATACTTTAAAAAACATATTTCGTTTCATGAAGGTTCTCCATGAAAGATGTTACATTACTTATTTGGTATAAAATAATGAATAAATGCAATGCATTTTTAACAACCAATGTCACTGTACTGCATAAAAAGAAATATTTTGAATGCAAGTTAAAACAGAAATATACAAGCCTGTGTTAAAACAGAAGGTTAAAGTTTCAGTGTTGCTTATTTCATTTGTTTTTGTTGCTGTTCTTATCATTATATATATATATATATATTTTAATTTTACATTACAGTAGTATTATTGCAGCAGTAATGTATTTCTTTATTGATTTGTTTATAAATTATTATTTTATATTCATCTAGGGCTGTCAAACGATTAATCGCGATTAATCGCATACAAAATAAAAGTTTGAGTTTGTCTAATATATGTGTGTGCACTGTGTGTAATTATGTATATATAAATACAAACACGTTCATGTATATATTAAAAAAATATTTACAAGTATATGTATTTATTATAATTTTAATATAATTTATATTATATATAAATATAAATATTTTGTACATAACATATTTCTCTTAAATATATGCATTAATTTGTGTGTATTTATATATACATAATTGTTACACACAGTACACACACATTTATTAGTCAAACTCAAACTTTTATTTTGTATGCGATTAATCGCAATTAATCTGTTGTTTTTTTGATTAGGCCAGAGGAACTCATTGAGGTCTTTGAGGCCAAACAGAAAGTGAGTCAATCTCAAAAACAGAACATAAGTGTTAACACTGACGCAAATGTGTCTCTTTTTCTCATTTTCCATCTTTAGATATGCTGGCCATTGGGGACCCTAACCAGTCCACAATCCTTGCAGTGTCCATAGCCGGTGGCATTGTGCTCCTTATCTTCCTGGTGGCGTGTTTTGTAGTGAGCGGACGGTAAGAATGGACTTCCTTTTAACACCATCTGACCTTTGCTTCAGTCGTTCTGTCCTTCTAAACCATCTTGGAGGAAAGTGTGCTGGTCCCGAGGGCTGATAAAACAGAGCAAAATAAAAGCGCTTCCGTGCGTTAGATCTGAGAGCTGCTGTCAAATGGCGATTTTACAAGAAATTGAACCTTGAATTAGAAAATGAAGTGTGGATTCTTCCATGCCGAAGCATTTAAAAGAACTAGAACAGCCCGTACAGGCACTCGGTGATGTGTGTCTTATAGGCTCCTAAAAACCAAGAAGAAAGCGTTTGAAATTGAAGTCTGAGGAGACATTTTGCACAGCGTCTTTGCTATTCAAACAATAGCTGAAGCAGAAAAGACGGTGCAGTCAGTTGGAAGAAACGTACTGAGCCTATAAATTAATGCTGATAATAAATATACTCTGACTGAATTAAATAGCGGTTTCTTTCTCGAACAAAGCTCGCCCGAAGTCTCTAAAAACATTAGTATTGATCTGAGGTGATTGCCTATCATGCTGAGTGCCCTATTCAGTATTGACTAGAAAAGACCCATGTTTGCCTGCTGAGAGCATGTAGAAATGCACGTAATGGATTCATGTGCAACAAATAATTAATCTCAAACCACTCAACTACAAACCAAAACAATAAATATGTACGACTGCAATACGCAAGACCAGAAAAAGTGGTGTGCTAGAGCGATTCTCGGCAGGTTTTACCCACAAGCCAGTGCAGCTTCATGCATTTCCTATTGGAGCTCTCTGTCCAGAGTGAAAGCTGGAAAAACAGTGCATTGAGAGAACAGCCAATGTTGATTGGTGCTCCTCAGATAACTGTAGAAGAGAAGACAGAAGTGGTGGTGAACACTCAGTAGAAGAATTTAGGGAAGACTAGTTTTCAGTAACTAGTTTTTATGGCCAGTGTCTGAATTTGAAAAACGAATTGCAACTTTTCTGAGAAGATTTTAGCATGCTGACAGCGTGTTGTCTTTAGTGTGCTGTTGGATTGTCAGCACAGTGATGTTGCATTTCTAAATTCCTCTCCTTTGAGGTGCCGTTAGAAATGCAGCGCCTTGAACAATACATTTCAACACAGTTACTGTCAGATTTCAAATCGTCTGCTTTGAGCAATGTTCCTGTCAGTGCTTATCCATATGGCCTTCGGTTTTTTGTGCAGACTATTAGTTATTATTTAGTGTATTTGCTGAGTATTCGTCAGTTACTCTTTAAATTCAGTCTGTGCTGTTTTTGTCAATATTAGTCTAAGTACATTAATGTTCGTTATTTTTTATTTATGAAATTGATGCTTTATTCGGAAAGGATTAAAATGATCAAAAGTGACAGTAAAATGTACAAAACATGCTGTTCTATTTAAGCAATATTAAATACAGTTGAAATCAAAGATTTACATCTTGCAGAATCTGCAAAATGTTAATTATTTTACCAAAATAAGATCATACAAAATGCATGTTATTTTTTATTTAGTACTGACCTGAATAAGATGTTTCACATAAAAAAGACATTTACGTATAGTCCACAAGAGAAAAATAATAATTTATAAAAATGACCTGTTCAAAAGTTTACATATGCTTGATTCTTAATACTGTGTTTTTACCTGAATTTTACCTGATTTGTTTAGTGATACTTGTTCATGAGTCGCTTGTTGGTCCTGAAGAGTTAAACTGCTGTTCTTCAGAAAAATCCTTAAGGTCCAACAAATTCTTTGGTTTTTCAGCATTTTTGTGTATTTGAACCCTTTCCAACGATTGTATGATTTTGAGATCTATTTTTTTCACACTGAGGACAATTTAGGGACTCATATGCAACCATTACAGAAGGTTCAAACACTCACTGATGTGCCAGAAGGAAAATGATGCATTAAAAGCTGGGGGGTGTAAACTTTTGAACGAAATGAGGATGTGTACATTTTTCTTATTTTGCCTAAATATCTTTTTTTTTTTTTTAGTACTGCCTTTTAGAAGCTACAGAAGATACTTACATGTTTTCCAGAAGACAAAATAAGTTACATTTACCCTGATCTTTGAATTCCAAAAGTTTTCACCCCCCGACTCTTAATGAATCATCTTTTTAAACAAAAAACAGCTGTGGATCATTCAGGTAGTAACACAGTATTAAGAATCAAGTTTGTGTAAAGTTTTCAATTATTATTTTCTCTTGTGGACTATTTGTAAATGTCTTTTATGTGGAATATCTTATTTAGGACTGTTCTAAATAAAAAATAACATGCATTTTGTATGATCCCTATTATTTCGGTAAAATAATGAACATTTTGCAGATTCTGCGAGGTGTATGTAAACTTTTGACTTCAACTGTATGTGTTCTCAGTTTGTCACACCATAGAAAAAGGTGAGGGCCCAAGCTCAGTCATCGCCCAAGAAAACCTGAACACAAGTATTGTGAAAAATAGACATAATATGTCTAATTAGGCCTAATTGAACAGGGCTTGCATAAGTCAACTATTTATTCAAACGTACTGTAGTAATATATTCGAAAAGCTATGCTCTAGACTTTTTAACATTGAAGATATACAGTCTTTCCCACAAATTTGAGGCCCCCAAATGTACTTTACATTATTCCACCGTGTGCAAGTTTGCCAGAAGATTATTCCTTTGGCTACAGGCCTCAGGCGTAAGTCTTCACTGTAGCACAGCTGTCTGACATACTATAGAAAGATTATGCAAACGCTATCGTTCTTCAGAGAGAAGTCGGACCTCAATAATCCCTGCCGGCCAGCTATGTGTCCTCGAGGTGAACCGTTGGCTTACTTTCAAACATTGAGAATAGTTTCATTTCATGCAGCTCAGGATTTCAGGGCGAGAGATCGAACAACATAATCACCTTACAGCTCCTCATGTCTTGGTCTGCCGAAATCCCACTTGACCTGTTGAGTCCATTTTGTTTCCTCTTACCATTACGTCTTTATAGCTGCCAAGTATATCCATCTTTTTTTTATAAGAATCAGATCAGGGAGAAAGAAAGAATGAGCAAATGAATGAGAGAACAAGCGAGCACTTGAATAAAGTAAACAAACATTAATGAACGAACAAACAAATGAGCGAACAAACAGTAACAGAGTGGCTGGTTAGACTTGAAATATCCAGCTTGTTTTACTTCATTATTTTCTGTCTCTATTCCCTATACTCCTCGTCTCTCTCTGTCTCTTTCTCTCTCCCTCCTTCTCCCTTTTCTATCTGTAAGAACATGAGCAATATTTTGCTAAGGCTACGGCACCGTTAGCATATTTTTGTACTGTTGATGACTTCACCTGGCTCACAGAGATAATACATAATTTAGAGATTTTAACATCAGCATTGGCTGTTCCACTGCTATAATACTTGTAGCTTACTAGAAAGACTAAGGCTGGGATTTGTGCTTTAATATGATCATTTGAAATACAGCTAATTAGTGTCATTCCCCTTGTTGAATAAAAATGAGCAAGCATGATTAGCATACCATAAAAATGCATGTTTGTAAACAGCCATACAGTCAAATTCTCAGTAATGAAACTGTAAGTGCACTGTTTAATAGAAATAAAGTTTTGGTTGGAGCCATTAGCACACAAGCTATTTCTTTCTCTTCTTTCCATTCGCTGTGATCTCTTTAGTTTTTGTGTGAATAAAATAGCAGCTGAAATCAAAATAAGTAAATAAATAAATAATGCTATTTTAATTTGCTTGTTCAGTGCATGAGGGACTTACGTTGGCTGACAGAATACAGAATATTTGTGGTCTTGTATATGGACAACAGGAGAAACTGGCATGTGTTACAGCAGGCAGATGGTGTTCAGTCATCAAATTCAGACTACTTTTTTTTTTTTTTAAGTCTGCTTCCCTAAAAAGCAATTAAAACACGGCAGGTGGGTGCTAACGGCTGGGAAACTCCTTCAAGTTTAGCTCTTCGACTTATCAAACATCACTGCTGCTCTCATCATTGCCAGACAATTATTTTTGTTTTCAACTTATGAGAAAGTTGGAAAATCTATTTTCCTCCCACGTCTAACCCACCCTATCCTTTAGGATAATCTCTTTTAAGCCGTATCCTCAGTGGAGCGCCTAATTATTTGGCGCGCACGCTACACATGCCAACATTTGTCTTTTAATTACATTTTTAATATTTTCCGCCACACGCAAATCAAGCAAGCACATTATTTTTTGAATAATTATCAATAGCTACTGTATTTTAAAAAAAAATTCAATAAACTATTCGTATGAATTGCACTTTTATGCATCTCAAAGGTGGATTCAGTAATTTTTTATTTTTATTTTTTTCCTATAGTTCAGTCAGTAATGAACATTTGCTGACCCTCAGGCCATACAAGATGTAGATGAGTTTGTTTTTTCATCTGAACAGATTTAGAGATATTTAGAATTACATCATTTGCTCACCAATGGATGCACTGCAGTGAATGGGTGCCGTCAGAATGAGAGACCGTGGACATGGACTGGAGTCGTGTGGATTGCTTTTGGATTACTGTGATGTTTTTATCAGCTGTTTAGAAAAGTAATGAAAAAGTAATCAAATCTAATCCGATACTTTTAATACAGATTACATTTTATTAGTTTTTGATTACTTTTCTAAACAGCTGATAAAAATATAAAGTAATCCACACAACTCCAGTCAATCAATTAACGTCAGTTGACGTAAAAATATGCATGTTTGTGAAAAACAAATCCATTATTAAGAGGTTTCAAACGAATGTTTAAAATCATATAGTGAATTGTCAATGGCTTATTTGTTTACTGAATGGATTAGGTTGTCTCATGATGCTAAGTTAAGATCACATGACCAGTGTTGGGAAGGTTACTTTGGAAATGTAGTAGGTTACAGATTACAAGTTACCATATTTGAAATAGTTTAAACTATTTCAGTTACTTCATTAATGTAACTAATTACATTTACAATACTTTTTAATGACTTTTCAATATTTCTAACAAATGTTTTCAAAAGGGCTGCTCTCGACTAAAAAATTTCTGTTCGACTAGTAGTTGTTAATTTTAAGCATTTGTCGACTATTAGTCGCACGTTAATTAATAAACCATATAAATCATAATAATGAGCCTTCTACATAGTCTATTAAGAGCTCAAGCACACAAAAAAAGCTTGCCACAATGCACCAGCAGATATAATTATGAATGTGTCAGGGAAAAACAGTAAGGAGTCTGCATTAACATTTTAATAATTTAATGATAAACTAGCACTTCTTTGTTTTTGGCTTAAGAGAAGTCGGCGACAATGACTCGTCATCTCTGCAACAGTGAGTGCGTCTGTATGCTTGTTTCATATCGATTACATAATCTGACAATTTTTTTTTTCTTTTGTATTGGTTCATTTAAAAGTAGAAAGCGCATCCTGCTTTCATTATTTTACAAAAGCACAAAGTTTTGTTGTTATTCTGAGTCTCTACAGATTCGAAAGATGTATTACTTTTATCTATATGACCAAAAATGAGGGAGTATTTTAAGTGTAAGTGACCGCACCGGCACCTCCATCACTAGTCGGTTATTCGACTATTGGGGGCAGCCCTAGTTTTCAGCATTTTCAACATAAACCAATCATTAATGATCATGGACTGTGTGACTTTGCCACTTTCTCTGGATTTTTTTTTTTCTGTGACTAAGCGACTAATAAAATTTTGGTCAACCAAGCCTCTTCTCGTCGACTAGTGGTTAGTCGACTATTAGTGGGCAGCCCTAGTTTTCAACATTTTCAAACATTGGAACCAGTAGTACTCAACACTGATTACTGTCAGACTTCTCAAAATCTCTTGAATTAAGATT
This sequence comes from Labeo rohita, assembly GCF_022985175.1. NCBI lineage: Eukaryota > Metazoa > Chordata > Actinopteri > Cypriniformes > Cyprinidae > Labeo > Labeo rohita. The sequence goes on from NC_066870.1 coordinate 28,915,162, forward strand.
ATAATAATTAAAATTTACTTTGAGGTTGTTCAGGGGTTAAATACAGATTTAAAATCATAACAAGAAATAGTAATTATTAGTACAAGAAATATTCAGACATAACCCACTTTGTAATCATGAACATTTTCGTAAGTAACTGTAATTTAATTACACTTTTTTTCTCAGTAACTGTGACAGTTTACATTTGTTTTGTAATTAAATTACATAACACCATTACATGTAACTAGTTACTCCACAACACTGCACATGACCAGCTGAATAATGCGTAGTAGTCCTATTGTTTACATATTTTATATACATATTGTATACATAATTTATTTCAGTATTTCCTGATTGCTGGACATGCTGCTAAAAATCTTTTTACATCTTTTCAAATCTGAGCAGGACTTGCTTGTTTATTTTTAATATAAAACGTTCTATTTTTGGCAAATGTAAAAGCCTTTTCACACCAAAAGCCTCAGGCTTTGAGAAAAGTACATACAGTAGACTGCAGAAGAAAAAAATATTAACTCTTCAGAAAGAAAAAAAGGAAAACAAATATTAGATTATCTTGAGTAATTTTTGCTTATTAGTATGGTTGAATTGGATCATCGAAGTTCGGCAGCAAAGACATCGGTTAATAAAATGGTATTAAATGCAAAAAGGATATTTGTATTACTTAACATATTTCATTATTGCAGGTTTGCGTCATATCCTGAGTTGAATTTCACTGGTTTTGTTCATTTTGAGGAATACTGAATCTGTTTTTTGTGAGTGAGATGAATTATTGCATGTTCACATATATTCTAGAACTAACATCTTACTCCTGATTTCTCTTACCATGGGGACTGAAGAGCTTTCAATCAATAAATGGGGGGAAAAGTAACTGGCGTTACTTATTTGACAAAAGTAACTCAGATATTTTCTTCAACACTGCTTGTTTTAGAGAAAGCAAATTGGGATTTTAATTTCTAGAGCTGCCATATTGTGCATCGTGATTTTTCCATTCATTTTCCCCCTCCTTATATTGTCTCTAGTGCACCTTTAGGAGGTTTAAACACTGTTGTTTAAACCCCCTCTTCCACCTTTTTCAGATATAGTCTGTCACGACGGTGGAAATAATTTGAGATTCTACAAGAGATCATTCACTTATCTCCTTGATGATGCTAGCATGGCACAGATGGATTTGTCTCTGTAATGAAAGATGAAGTGCACAGGAAGATTTTCAAGCCGATCTAATCAGACAGAAGCAGCAGCTCTTTGTCAATGAGATGTTATCTTCGAAGCATCTGCTACAGGCCTTGGGTTATTCTTAAAACTTAATGATGACAGGAAAGTGTGCTTCATACGCTCACTCACTCTTGTGCGAGTAGAACGTTTCTTCCAAGAACCTGAAGCTGAGAGCACTTCATGCTCTCAAACATGTTTTCGATAATTTTCATCTTCCCATTATCTGTCGAACAGGTTGTTACGCTGCCATGTTCATAATGGGTTTCTGCATAAAATGTTCAGTTTTACCTCAAGTGTGCTTTTGTATGGTAACATCGAAGTGACGTCTTTGATTGGCCAAATGGCACCAATTTAACAATTTACCATTTGGCTCTTTGTTTTTCTGCTCTGGTACAAATGCATCTGTGCTGCTAGCAGACTCACCAAAGCATCTCTCCCTGCCTGAAATTGTAGCACAACAGACATAATGACGTTTTGGAGCCAAAACTGCTTGTAAACTGAAGAGCTGTCCCATTATAAAGGTTGGAATGGTGAACACAGAGCTTCGGTTTCCAAGTCTATAGCCGGCGGGTTCTTCTCAATGCTGTCTCATTTACACACGTGTGCAAATACATATACGCACATGCTTCTCACGTTTATCCAGAGGTGTAATGGTTCCCCCATTCTCTTAACGTGATGGACTGGCCTCTCTCCGCAATATACTCGCTGTGTGTAAAAGCTCTCTTTGGCAGCGCTGCTGCGACTATAATTGTTTCTATAGGATGGACGGCACTATAGCTCAGTTCATTTTGAGCGGTGCGATTTGAGTAGCGACTGAAATATCGCGCAGTCAGCATAAAAGAGAAGTAAACACTGAGATAATGAAAGCAAAGCAAGCTGCCGCCTGTCAAGCACAATTATACAGGAAGGGAATCTTAGACCTCTTGCGAGGAAAGAGGTGACAGGCCTGTTTGTGTGGTTGGAGCTTTAAGTCTTCAGGGAGGGAGTGTAAATTTCTATGTACTGTAGGACTTTCCTCAGAAAACTTTGCTGAGACCAACATAAGACAGTGGGTTATGGCATTGGAAATATGATATATGGTTATGATTGCTCTCAGAGCTAACAACAATACCACTACTACTACTAATAATAATAATTATACAGTAATATTTTTTATTAATTGAATTTTTAATAGCATTATTATTGTGCATAAAGAAAATGATATTAATTGAAAGAAAATTGTATTATATTATATTATATTAATTATATTATATTATATTGTTGTTATAGAGAAACAATCTAAAAAATAAAATAGAATTAAAATAGAATTATGTCTTATGAAAATCTATTCTATTCTATTATATCATGTTATATTATATTATAATATATTAATGTGTTGTTTTACAGATTAATATAGTGCTTTATATATATATATATATATATATATATATAAAGCAACAACAACAGTAAAAATAGCATTATTATTATGCTTAATGAATTATTATATAATAATAATGCATGATATATAATTAAAATATAATGATTATTATTATTATTATACAGTTTTAAATATAATTATTATCTTTTGAAAAATGAAAAATATATTATATTATATTATATTATATTATATTATATTATTTTTGTTATACAGATTTATACAGTGCTTTTTTTTGTTTTTCAATTTGCCATTAAAAATATAACAATAATAATATACAATAATATTTATATTATTTAAAAATAGCATTATTATTATGCTTAATGAAAATATTATTATTATTATTGTTATTCATAATAAGAATAATAATTCTATAATAATGCTTATTTCTAAAAAATATGGCATTATATATTATTATTATTATACAGTTTTATGTATAGTGGTTCATATTTGTAATATTATGGAAATATTCATAATAAATATAATACAAATATAATTATTATGCTTCATAAAAAATTGTATTATATTATATTATATTATATTATATTATATTATATTATATTATATTATATTATATTATATTATATTATATTTATTATATTATTTTTTTTTCAATTTGCCATTAGAAATATAACAATAATAATATACAATAATATTTATATTATTTTAAAAAAATAGCATTATTGTTATGCTTAATGAAAATATTATTATTATTATTCTTAATAATTAGAATAATAATTCTACCATAATTTTTATTTCTAAAAATTATAGCATTATATTATGTTTTATGAAAAAATTATTATTATTATTATTATTGTTATGCTAAATATGATCAAAAGCACTATATAAATCTGTATAACAACATTGTTATTATTATTTATGATAATAATAAAAATAATAGTAATAATAATATTTATTTTAATTAAGAATTAACTATTTTAACGATTGTTTTCACAGTTAACTGAATAAATAACCTTTCACGATTGGTATCCTTGGTATTTATTATTTCTAGTTAAAAGTCAGCCAAAATGAACTTGCTATCGCGCTTAGTCTAATTAATGCCGTCGTTTTTCACCAAAACAAAGGCATGCACTTTATTTCCTTTCATTTTCTTTGGGCCGATTAGCAAATGAGAGTTTTATTACATGCGTGGCCCCTGCATAGATTAGGGCAACACTAGTCATCATGTCAGAGGTCAGGCTCCTTAATTAATTGGATTCTGACTGCTGTACTGAATCAAACTAATAAAAAGCGGCTCTCAAAAATAGGATCATTATCACTGCAATTTTCTCTCCTGCATTCTCAATTACTGTAATGAATCGTTAACAAATGAGATGTTTCTCCACACCTATCAGAAACGCATCCCGGAATTTAGCACATATCTCAGTTTAATCTCTTCACTTCACTAATAATGACTTTGGCTGGAGTAAATCTTTTTTTAAAATAGCAAGCGCAGGCCTTGGACATTTGCCAGGTCTCCTCCAACAGAGAATGGAGCCAAGAGAAAGTAGCTTATAGAAATGAGGGATCAAGAGACAAGGGACGAGCGTTTTGTTTCGCATTCATTCTGGCTATCTGTTATTGCTTGATAATGTAATGACCATACGGTGCAACGCTGACGGCTCCTGTGAGCCGGAGCCATGGGTGTCGCTGATTGCCATTAATCTGAAGAGCCACTCCGCGTGATGAAAGCGTCGGGGAGGCATTTCTCTGTCCGTCTCCATCCTATTAGCACTGTGGCAAACACACCGAATGATTAGAAATCGTCTGATCTTTGAAAAAAGCCTGTCGTTTATGCTAATCAGCCCTGCTGACAGCCTCTGCAGGCCAAAACGCTCCCTTACCAAAAATATGAAGAGCTGGAGAGCCTCTCCGTGCATCCCTTTGTCAATTTTTCGAGACTAATTTTGTACAGACACTACTGTGTAGTGTTGTTGTAACTTCTCTTTTGTTCTGCGTTGTGTGTGGCATAGATGTTGTGAAGCCCAGAAACAAATCTGATCCCTATTTCGCTTCCTCTCTGACAGTAGCGAACAAAGGGTTCAGAACAAAGTGCTGTCATTTGGTGAATTTCTTCATTACCGAATGTTGACAAGATCATTTGCGTAATTTTCTTTTTTGTTCATCAGTAATAGAGGTCTCTCAAAAAGCATTTACTTTGATACTGACTTCAAACATGGACGCTGCTGTCTAATCTGAATTATACCGAAAGCGCTTCGCTTCAGATGTTAACACCGTATGAATGCAACTTATTATGCAGCAATCTTCCAAATAAAAGTTCTTTAGTGTTCTTCACAGTACCTAAGGTTCAACTCTTCTTATCAAGCATTATTTTTGATTGTACGTTTGAGTTATATGGGCTGTATTGATCTTTAGAGATTAAAAAAGTAATTGATGTGAGATTCTAGGTTCTTTAGATCAGCATGTATCACCAGTATTCCCCCAAAACACAAAATTCTATTATCGTTTACTCACCCTTATGTCATTCCAAACCTGTATGGCTTACTTTCTTCTCTGAAAGACAAAAGAGATTTTGAAAAGTGTGTAAGTATGTGTGTTTTCCATTCAGTGAAAGTGAGTGGTATCCAGGGTACGGGTGTGCGATGCATATTGTCTATGATAATATAGTAATTGTTATTTAAACGATGTGCGATTTGACATTATCGAGCAATCAAAAACACATATAGAGTTCATGCTTTCACTGTTTGATTTAGTCTATTAAAATACATTTAGAATTCCCCCAAAATTTAAGATACGGGGGCAAATATTATCTCATAATTAATATCACACAAAGAGTACAGTTTTTTTCTCCAAATATCAGCATGATTGCAAATATGATACTGATTTTATAAAACAGTCCAATAAATAAAAAGTTAATATAAATTGACATACATTGTAGACACAAGTTCCTATTTTTGCTCTATTTTGTCAATGATAATTTTTAAACAAAGCCACAGCAGAACTGTTTTGCATCTCTGAGCAACACACAATGGTGTTTCTTTGCTAAATCAATCAGCTGTTCGAACGAATCAGTTGAATGAATGACTTCGATACTGAATTAATCAGCTGTTTGAACGAATCGGTTGAATGAATGACTCAATGACCACCTCCTGGTGATTTTAGATTTATATTTAAAGTAAATTTTTTCCCTAAAATGATTTCAAATATCACTATTGAATATAATAGCAGCACGACAACATGCTCAGCAGCATATCGTCTAAATATCATTATCTGCAAAATTCCAGAAAATATTGAGATATCAATTTTTTTTGTCAATATCGCACACCCCTAATCCAGGGTTGCTATGGACCCCAGTGACTTTAAATGTATTGCTGAAACATTCTTCAAAATATCATATTTTGTGTTTTGCAGAGGAAAGTAAGTCATACAGGTTTGGAATGGCATGAGGGTGACTACGTAATGGCACAAGTAGTGAGCAACTAATGACAGAATTTTTATTTTTGGTTAAACTACCTCTTTGCCACCATGCCGATTTAAAGAACCTGAAATGTTACATTAAGGACTTCTTAAATCTCTAAATATAACAACATATAACTCAATGCATTGAAAAACTTGTGCTTTATGTGAGGAGTTATGAGAGGAGTTGAATCTAAGATGCTTCAAAGAACCATTTGTAACCCTGGACCACTAAACCAGTCATAAGGGTCAATTTTTTTAAATTGAGATTTATACATAAAATACATATAAATCTACATTTATACACATAAATAAGCTTTCCATTGATGTGTGGTTTGTAAGGATATGATCATATTTGGCTAAGATACAACTGTTTGAAAATCTGAAATCTGAGGGTGCAAAAAATCAAAATATTGAGAAAATCACCTGTACAGTTATCCAAATGAAGTTCTTAGCAATGCATATTACCAATCAAAAATTAAGTTTTGATATATTTCTACAGTAGGAAATTTACGAAATATCTTAATGGAACATGATCTTTACTTAATATCCTAATTATTATTGGCATTTAAAAAAAAACGATAATTTTGACCCATACCATATATTTTTGACTATTGCTACAAAAATACCTGTGCTAAGACTGGATTTGTGGTCCAGGGTCACATTTACAAACCTTTATTTTGAAGCAATTCACAGTACACTTTCATTGTTCCTCTTAAACCCTCCACCCTCCCAGCTCCACCTGTATAGATCTGCTATGAGTTATTAGATATGGTACTTGTGCAGCAGCAGTATGTCTTAAATACTCACAGCACTGTATGCATTGGCAGTAGCAAAGTCCTGTACTGAAATAGAGAAATCTACAGAAATCTACAACAGCAGGAATTATTCAGATTTATTCCACCAAGACCAAATACAGTAACATTGTCATATCTATTGCCATGCTAAAATCTTTCAAGAGTTGTCATGATAGAACTAGTTTAAGCACCAGAACTTTATGATTTCTTCTTTATTGGCATATGGGTCTTCTTGAAGCACCTTTCACATCCAACCTTTCCATTTCACAAAATGTTCTTTATAGTGGGAATGGTTCTTTAGATTTTTGAAACAACCAAATATTGTTCTTCAATGGCACTGCTGCGAGAACTCCCTTTTGGAACTTATATTTAACAGAATAAGAAGTTCCTTGTGGAACTTAAAGTTCTTCTACAGTGTCAGGCTGTAAAAATTTTAGTTCAAATGAATATCTTGTATGAGAGTGTTCAAGAAGTATTTATAAGTAGAATAATTCCCTAAAATTGCAAAAACCTTTTTAGAGTTATAAGCTGCGAACCTGAAAAGGTCACATTGACTCCTACGCTTCTTTAGTCCCACCGTTAATAAAAAGTAAAATCCACATATCAGCTTGACCGTAGCTGTTTTGTGTCGTCAGCATGGGCGGTTATCTCAAGGTCACATGCTTATTGTCAAATGAAAGGCTAAGGTTGGTCACCTCCCGTTTTAATGCTGTGGAAAACACAGGGTAATCAAACAAGCAATTAAGCATTATGGGAGGAAATAACTTCATGCTGTGCCCTTTGCAGGCTCCTTTCAGGTTTTACAGCTCTTCCCCAGGCCAGACGTGCGCCAAACAGGAAGTCAACATTTAAGACCGCCTGCCATTCATCACTCTGAGATGAGGGGAATGTTTTAAAGGTGGAACAGAGCAGTAGAGAAGGTCAGCGTAGAGGTCAGACGTGTGTATTTTGCACAAGCCTGTGATAAACATCCATGCTCGTTTGAATATAAGTCAAGGTTAAAAAGGAAGTTTTAATTTCAGGTTTATAATAAACTGACTGCTATTTCAAAGGGTCATCACTTTGACCAAACAGTCACTGATTACTCTTAAGCGAAAGGCTTACTTGATGCCAACTCTTGCTCCTGTTTCTAAGGCGGTCCACTTTGTGTTTGTAAAATGAGATGCCGGATGAATTAAACCAGATGAGGTGATCGTAATTCAACACACTGCCGGAGCGCGAGGGTAAGGGCAGCGGCAGTCATGGGAATATCTGAACCATTTTTTTCACCTAATTGCGAGTCAGTTAGAAACAGTTGGCAAGGACATGTGGCTAGGGAGGCTTTAATGGAGATGAATGGAATGCCAGGAGGATAGAGGAGAACCCTGACCCGTCCTCCTATTTCTGTAGTCCGCTCGCGCCAAACCGTCTAGATCGACTGATCTGAATATCAAGAAAGCCTGCTTGTCATATGAAATATGTTTCATTATACAGCTTGTTTGTCGTTGTTTGTCCAAAGTTTGAATTTCTAGAAGGTTCGTTCAAGGTTGAGAAGTTCCTTTGTGTCTTTCCAGGCTTTGAACTTCCATTAGATTCACATTTCAATTTGAGACTGTTTGGTTTCAAAGCCTCCGTATTTACTCAGTTTAAAGGTATCCAACTTTCTTCTGAAGGCGTCTCGGCGTAAAAAAACCCATCCGTCCGAGCTCACGCCGAGGAGAAAGTTCCCTTGCGTTTGATCACGCCGCCGTCTTTTGTCTGGCCGGCGTTCTTGATCCTAAAGAAATTCTGTTTTGGAGAGAGCCGTTATTCACACCGGGCACCTCGCAGAGATGGGGGAATCAAAAAGCGCCTTAGTCAGCGCGGTGCTCGGGGCAGAGGCTGATGGGAATGGGCTCTACAGCTCTAGGGTTCCTGTTACAGCAGATCACTTTCTCCCCAAGTCTCATTTCAATAGCGTTAGTATGCTGCAGCCCAACTGAGCGCTCCGAGCAGAAAGCACACTGTCAGCACAATCATCAGCCCCTGCTCCGACTCAAACCCTCAAAGAGTGTCAAGACGTAGATGGGAAAATATAGCGAGAGAGATGAAGGGAGAGGGGAAACGATGGAGATGGAAGTTCCAAAAAAGTGAAAAGGTCAGAACAGAGAGTGGGAAAGAATTAAAATAACTGAAGCATTGTGCGACAAGCATAAAATGGCAAACGGAATCAAAAGTTTTTGAACAGTAAGATTTTTGATGTTTTTTTAAAGAATTCTCCTCTCCTCACCAAGCCTACATTTTTTTTTATCTAAAATACAGCAAAAGCAGTTATATTGTGAAATATTTCAGAATGTAATTTATTCCTGTTAAATCTTCAGCATCATTACTCCAGTCACATGATCCTTCAGAAATCATTCTAATATGCTGATTTGCTGTTTAAGAAACATTTATTATTATTGTTATTATTAGTATTACCATCATCATCATCATCATCATCAATATTTAAAACAGTTGAGTACATTTTTTTCAGGACTCTTTGATGAATAGAAAGATCCAAAGATCAGCATTTTTCTGAATTTAAAAAAGAGTCACTATTTTTTTTATAGAATTTTGTAGAAATTAATGTTTTTTTTTTAGCAAGGATGCATTAAAATGATCAAAAGTGTTGATAAAGACATTTGTAATGTTACAAAAGATTTCTATTTCAGATAAATGCTGTTCTTCCGAACTTTCTGTTCATCAAAGAAACCTGAAAAAATTCTTCTCAGCTCTTTTCAACGTAATAATAATAATAAATGCTTTTTGAGCAGCAAATCAGAATATTACAATGATTTCTGAAGGATCATGTGACTGGAGTAATAATGCTAAAATTCAGCTTCAAAATCACATGAATAAATTACATTTTAAATTACATTCAAATAGAAAACTATTTCAACATTTGACTGTTTTTCCTGTGCTTTGGATCAAACAAAAATGTAGGCTTGGTGAGCAGAAGAGACTTTAAAACATTAAAAATCTTACTGTTCAAAAACTTTTAACTGATCTTTAATGAATAAAAGATTCAAAAGAACAGTTTATTTGAAATAGAAGTATTTTGTTATTTAAATTATCTTTTCTAATAAATTCTAATGTAAAATTGTAAATATTGTCATATTTAAGCAATTTAATTCATTCTTGCTGAATAAAAGTATTAAAATCAGTTGACCTCAAACTATAATGTATGTTTAATAATACTATAAGTTGGCAATGTAAAACCTCAGTTTTTCTATATTAATAAAACTATTTGAATCTAAATAAGAGTGTTAAATAATTAGCCCAAAAATAGAATTCTGTCATTATTTAGTTATTTACTCAAGGTTATTTTATGCAAACATTTAGGATTTTCTTTCTTCATAATTTTTTTAAATGTTTTCTGTTTAGTAAAAGTGATTACAGGTTAGGTGCAGTCAAGCTCCATAATGACCACAAAAATTAAAAATAAAATAAAATAAAATAATAAAATAAAAAATTCTACTACGAATAGTCATATTGTGGGTCGTACAGTAGGTTGCCTGTACAACTAGTTGTTGGGAAGGTTACTTTGGACATGTAATAGGTTACAGATTACAAGTTACCCTATATAAAATGTAATAAGTAGTGTAACTATTTCTGTTACTTTATTAAAGTAATGTAACTGATGATATTTGATTATATTTTGATTACTTTTAATCAACTTTTAATAATTTTGCAACATTTAAATCAGTAGTACTCAGCAGTTTTTTTCTCTGAGATTCTGAGGTTAAATGCAGATTTAAAATCATAACAAAATCATCTGTTCATCACACAAAGCTATAGAATGGCTTCAGAAGACTAATTTGAATGGACTGCTCTTATTATACTTTCATGATGCATTTTGGCAAAAGAGTGACCAGGATATTGTTTAAAAATTCAAATCTTGGAAGAAAGTAAGTGAATGACAAGAAGGTGAATAAATGTGATTATGACAGAATTTGCATTTTAGGTGAACTATTCTTTATAGAAGCAACCGTATATGGTCTAAAGCTGCCGTGAAGAACGGCGCTCATGTGACAGCATATTAGACCAGGAAGGTAAATTGATATGTAAATTAAGTGTGCGACTCAGAGAACGAGGAAATATGAACCTGAAATGTGCTAGACCTTCACATAGAGCGGGAACAGCTTTTTTTCTCTCGTCAGCAAAGTACAATAGCAGACCCTGGTGTGCCGAACATCTCATATCTGTCTCCTCTGTGTGGCGGAATGTTCCGGAGAAAGCGAGCGAGAGTGCATTAGGCAGCACAAAGTGATTTGTCCTCATGGTGTTCAGGCCGTACTGAAAGAGCAGAGGCCTTGCTGAACAAAAGCAAGCAGCGCACGCTCATTTATTGGAGGAACACTAGAAGATTGGAGTCGTTCATCAGGATGATGCTCGCTGCTTTGTTCTTCAAGGAGAGACATTTTGTCAATATAAGATGCTTTTTTTCTCATTAGATTTCTGAGAGGCCTGTCAGCCATACAGACATACAGTGAGAACAGCTTCATAAGATTTGTGGTCCTCAATATCCGCATACACGCACTATGTAATGGGAATGTATGCTAGCTATTATATATAGAATGTGCACGTTTTCATTTCAAAGCTGGAACTGATTGCAGAAAGAGTTTTATTGTACAAAAAGAATCAGATTATTAAAACATGACACTAACACTGGCTTTCTACAAATAGTCGGTGTAACAGGAGGATGCCTGTACAACTAGTTGCTAACATTTAACTTTTTCTTAGAAAAGTAAAAAATAACTAAGCAATAGTTGATCTTAATAGTTAGAATAATCTGTTATGCGTTTGTTTGTTAGTTTGTTTACTCATTTGTTCACTCATTCTGTCTATCTGTCATTCGTTAGTTCGTTCATCTATCTATCTATCTTTCTATCGTTCTTTGTTAGGTTCTATCTATCATTCTATCTGTCGTTCTGTCTGTCTGTCTGTCTATCATTATATCTATCCATCCATCCATCCATCCATCATTATCGTTCTGTCTATCTAGCTATCTATCTATCGTTGTTTGTATGGTTCTATCTTTCATTTGTTCAATCTATCATTTTATCTACCATTTGCTCTATCTGTATCTATCTATCTATCTATCTATCTATCTATCTATCTATCTATCTATCTATCTATCTGTCTATCGCGTTTGTTTGTTTACTGGTTTGTTTGCTCATTTGTCCTAACATTTGTTCTATCTATCCTTCTATCTGTCGTTCTGTCTATCTATTGTTCGATCTATCATTCTATCTATCTATATTTCTGTCTCTCTGTCTGTCGGTCTGTCTATCTACCATACATTTGTTTGTTTGTTTGTTTATTCACTCGTTTATTCGCACTATCATTTGTTTGCACTATCATTTGTTCTATCTATCTATCTATCTATCTATCTATCTATCTATCTATCTATCTATCTGTCGTTCTATCGTTCTATCTATCTATCTTGTTTGTTTATTCAGTCGTTTGTTTGCCCTATCATTTGTTCTGTCTATCTATCTATCTATCTATCTATCTATCTATCTATCTATCTATCTATCTATCTATCTATCTATCGTTCGATCTGTCTGTCTGTCTATCATTCTATCTATCCATCCATCCATCATCATCGATCTATCTATCTATCTATCTATCTATCTATCTATCTATCTATCTATCTATCTATCTATCTATCACGTTTGTTTGTTTACTGGTTTGTTTGCTCGTTTGTCCTAACATTTGTTCTATCTATCCTTCTATCTATCTAAATTTCTGTCTCTCTGTCTGTCTATCTACCATACATTTGTTTGTTTATTCACTCGTTTGTTCGCACTATCATTTGTCCGCACTATCATTTGTTTGCACTATCATTTGTTCTATCTATCTATCTATCGTTCTATCTATCGTTCTTTGTTAGGTTCTGTCTATTGTTCTACTTATTGTTCTATCCGTCTGTCTGTCTATCATTCTATCTATCCATCCATCCATCATCATCGTTCTATCTATCTATCTATCTATCTATCTATCTATCTATCTATCTATCTATCTATCACATTTGTTTGTTTACTGGTTTGTTTGCTCGTTTGTCCTAACATTTGTTCTATCTATCCTTCTATCTGTCGTTGTCTATCTATTGTTCGATCTATCGTTCTATCTATCTAAATTTCTGTCTCTCTGTCTATCTACCATACATTTGTTTGTTTGTTTGTTTATTCACTCGTTTGTTCGCACTATCATTTGTCCGCACTATCATTTGTTTGCACTATCATTTGTTCTATCTATCTATCTATCGTCGTTCTTTGTTAGGTTCTGTCTATCGTTCTATCTATCGTTCTATCTGTCTGTCTGTCATTCTATCTATCCATCCATCCATCCATCCATCCATCCATCCATCTATCATCATCATCTATCTATCTATCTATCTATCTATCTATCTATCACGTTTGTTTGTTTACTGGTTTGTTTGCTCGTTTGTCCTAACATTTGTTCTGTCTATCCTTCTATCTGCCGTTCTGTCTATCTATTGTTCGATCTATCGTTTTATCTATCTAAATTTCTGTCTCTCTGTCTGTCTGTCTGTCTGTCTATCTATCTATCTTGTTTGTTTGTTTGTTTATTCAGTCGTTTGTTCGCCCTATCATTTGTTCTATCTATCTATCTATCTATCTATCGTTCTATCTATCGTTCGATCTGTCGTTCGATCTATCGTTCTGTGTATATATATATCTATATATCAGACAGATAGACATCTGTCTGTCTATCAATCTATCATGTTTGTTTGTCTGTTTGTTTGTTTGTTTGTTTACTCGTATGGTCACTCGTTTGTCCTACCATTTGTTATATCCATCTTTTGTTCTATCTACAGGTATCTATAGTGTCTATTGTTCATTTTATCATTTGTTCTATCTATCTAGTGTTTGTTCTGCTCATTTTGTTGTTTTTTCTTTTGCTTGTTCTTTCTATCTATCCAGCAATCGTTCTAGCATTTTTTTTCGGACCATTGCACTATATTGTTCTATAGTTATGTCCTTCTAATTATCATTTTATCAGTTTTTATCAGTTGTCTATTGCTGTTTCGTTCTGTCTATCGATCTATCATTCTACCTGTTTTGTCCATGCATGTAATAGTAGGGCTTTTAACTTTTTTCAAAACACAAGACTGAAACATGACTAACAATGCCATCTGACACATTAACAAACCTTCAGAAAGTGAGATGTTAGAGTGCTGCAAATGTAATTGTGCTTTTAAGCATCTCTATAAATGAATGATGTTATTGGATTCAGCCCTAACAAAACATTAGAAAAAACTAATGCAAAATCATTGTCACAATGCGCGCACACACAGAGTATTTTGGTGTGCACTTGTGTCACTTTCCTGACAGCATAGCTGAGTGCTGTCATAATAAACAGCTGGTTATATTTGCTGATATGTTCCCATTTGTCAGATTGCGTTCGAGAAAGAACATAAATTTAAGATTTTAATGAATGGCTTGTTTTCTAGTTTTGATGACCTTCAGCCATTCATCTTGTTATATGCCACATTTGTCTGACTCGTTTTTTCTTCATTCTCCTTGACATCAATGACAAGATGAATCGAGGTTTCCACAGTCACACACACACATGCGCGGGGGGGATCCATCCGTCCGGCCAATTAGTGGCGTTTACATGATGACAAGCTTGTGTTTGATTCAGCCAAATAAAATCAGCATCAAACTGAAGTGATGGAGCATGATGAACATTGGCAATCAGCTCCACTATGTGGTGTACACACACATGTGTGTGTGAGTGAGTGAGGTGCGCTTGCCAAAGACAGAATCATTCTCACTTTTCTCTGCCACGCAATCATAGCTCCAGCCTGCCAACTCGCCATGGCTGGGCTCCTGTGACCCTGGCATGGGCGGCCCCTCTCCTCATCATTACTGCCAAATTAAAAGCCAGAAGCCTCCAGCTCATCTGTCTCCCTGCTGCCGACTCTTATCACGAGCTCGGCCGCTCCCTCGCCGTGCCGAACGGAGAGCACGCTTATTACGGACGCTTTGGAACTCACCCCAAACCAATTATAATCAAAAGATGATTTTAAAATGTACTAGTCCTTGATTGTAATGAGAGAGTTCTACATTTTCTTCTCAGATTAGCTGTCGTGAGTGATTCTTACTTTGAGACAAATTACCGAGGGGAGTTTAGGCACAGGAACCGGGGAAGAGAAGAACCTGAAGAAGGGAAATGTAATTCCCTCATAGCTTCTCTCATTAAAGCGTAATGCTGTTTGCAAGGGAGCATGAAAGATTAGGCAGTTACATGTGGGAAGCTGCAGAGGCTGATTCGGTTCAAGAAGATCTTCAGTTAAGCATCCTCGTGACCTGCTCTAAAGTGCGAAGGTAAAGAAATGGGTTTCTAACCAGACTCAGGTCGGTTCAGGCAGGTCGGTTCATTCGGCATCCATCTTGGTAACACCTCAAATTCGTTTGTTCTTTCAGTCATGCGAGTATTGCTAATTGAATAGAGAAAGATTTTTATATTGTCTCTGACGCGTGGCACCAGGGCTGAACATTTACTAATAATGCTATGTTGAAGTATTTTATTTTATTTTTTATTTTATTTTATTTTATATTTTTTTGTATTTTCTTGTATTTATTTGTTTGTTTATTCAACTTAATTTTGACTGTTTATTTTATGCTATTCTTTCTTTCTTTCTTTCATTAGGGCACTGAGGCTGAACATTTAAGTGCTAAAAACATTTAAATGCTTTAAATGCGAATTTATATGCTTTAAAAACAAATAATGCTATGTTAAATGGTTTTATTTTTGTTTATTTATTTTATTTTATCACCTTCATTTCTGACAGCTTGTATTTGTTTGTTTATTCAGCTTAATTCTGAAGGTTTATTTTATGCTATTATTTTTATTACTGGGACTTTTTATGTATTCATTAATTAATTATTTAATTAATTAATTTATTTATTTTGATGGCACTATTTATTCATTTATTCATTTGTTCAGTTTTTTAATTTATTCAAGTTTTTGACAGTTCATTTTATTATTTTAATTACTGCCATCTTGTTTTTGTTTATTTATTTGTTTGTTCAACGTTTTATTGAATGGTTTTATTCAGTTATCAGCACATTTTATTTATTTGTTTATTTGGCACTGTTTATTTATTCATTTGTTCAACTTTTTTATTTATTTTTAATTGAGAGTTTATTTTATTATTTTAATTGCTGTCACTTTATAATAGTAATTGTATTATTGGCACATTTTTTGTTAGTTTGTTTATTTATTTATTTATTTTACTGGCACTGTTTATTTATTAATTTGTTCATTCAACTTTTTGATTTATTAAAAATTTTGACAGTTTATTTTATCATTTTAATTACTGTCACCTTGTTTTGTTAATTTTGTTTGTATATTTGTTTGTTCAATTTTATGTTGAATGTTGTTTTATTATTTTGATTACTGGCACATTTTGTTTATTTTTTATTTTATTTTATTTATTTACTGACACTATTTATTTGTTCGTTCATTTAGCTTTTTGATCTTATTAAACATTTCAGACGGTTTATTTTATTAATTTTATTACTGTTTTATTACTTATTTATTTATTTATTTGTTTGCTCAACTTTATGTTGAATGTTATTTATTTATTCACTCACTCATTCATTCATTCATTCATTTATTTGTTTATTTTCTTACTACATCAGCCCTGTAACAACTCAACCGCCCAACCCATCTTTATTTTTATTCTATATTAAATATCAACTTCTTTCGTTCACAGTGGTATTGAGCTTTAGTTTAGTGTCATATTTAGTCTTCCATCACAGACACAAAGACAAATATGGATTGGATGAGAAAGTGAACTTGTTCAATTTAAATGTGAAACAGCTATTATTTAATTTCATTAAATGAAATGCCTTTAGGAGACACGCTTCGGGGTTCTTTAATGCGTAAACTGCAAATGCATTTAGTTGACAAATGACTGTGAGGGGGGCTGTTGTTTTGCAGTGATGTTTAGAATGTTGCTAAGCCTCTAGGAGCTTTTATGCTGGGTGTGTTGCACTATATTGCTGCAGGCGAAGGCAGACGGTTTCTGAATCGTACCCACGGAGACCCAGAACACCAGTGGGTATTTTTAGACATTCCAGCGTGCCCTCGGAGACTAACTCACAGATGTGCTAGTACGCTCAACACACACACACACTCATACACATGCAAAGACTAACTTTTATCAGGGCATACACTTCCTCAAACTCTCATTTGAACATTTTTATTCATCTTTTAGGTGGCATACTCATTCATACGTGTTCAGACTCAATTAAGGCTGTATATATGGAGTGGAAAAGAGTGATTGATGTTACAGCTGAGTCTAATATATGGAGAGAACTTCATGTCTTCAGCAGCATGGAAATAATCATAATCTTTTCCTTAGGCTCATGCAGTCCTGAACGGCAACTTTATGGCTGGTTTATAAAAATATACATTTTTATAGGTGATGTTTTTATCTTTTTATGCGTTTCAGACATTGTGGCTACATTAAAGCGAAGCAAGATCCAGATGAAGAAAAAAATGCAGTTTCAGAACGGGAGAGGTACGGTGGCCAAAATAGCATACACAAAACACTCATACATAATGGATAGTCAAAACAAACGGTTGTTTTTAGAGGTAACATAAATGTAAAAGGTCTCTCTTCCAGTCTGAGCAGTGAGAGTGCGATATAAATCAAAAAGCCTCATGCTCAACCTCAACATAGAGTTTATCTTTTCCAACTTTTGTAGGAGGCCGTTTGGGTTTATGGTGCAGTCGTGTCTTGGCATTCATTTGGACTCAAAATCCCTGTGTTAAAATCATATGTGGTCTTTTTTTTTTTCTTATTGCAGTGAAACTGCCAGGCAGCAGGACGTACGTTCACCCCCACACTTACGAGGACCCAAATCAAGCCGTCCGAGATTTTGCCAAGGAAATTGATGCCTCCACTATACGTATAGAGAGAGTTATAGGCGCAGGTGAGAATCTCATTTTTCTATAGATCAGATGGTGGAAATAAAGTGAAAGCAAAGTAATATTGAATCACAAATGTACATTATGCAAAACATGTCAGTGTAGCTTCTTAAATATTGAGGTTTATTCATAAACCATTTTTCTTCGTGTGTTAATGTATGTCAAAGAGCAGAGATTTCTGTTTGAGTCCTAATTATAGAACGTTTGCCGACTGTAATCCTCACACACAAAGCTGTTGTTTGAAATACTGAGCTGTTAATACCGCATATCTCTGCGTCTGAACTTGGCTTTGAAATCTCATTTTCCTCAGCGTATGCTTTCTCTGTCCGTGAGTGTCTGTTTCTCCATTTTTCAGACTGTTTTGTGTTTTATCCTGGTCTCATTTCCTATTTCTCTTCATCTGACTGCAATAGTGTGCAATAGAGTTCTTTAGGGCTTTAGGAGATGTGAATTAAACGATGTGAATTAAAAGAAATATTATTGGATTCTTTGAGAGCAGGACACATGTTTAACACAGACATATTATATGTATATATTAAGGGCTGTCAGTTTAACACGTTAGTTAATTAGTTATGTAAAAATAATGCAATTCAAATATTTTAATGCAGTTAACGCCCCCAGACCTGTAAGTCATCTTATATTTCATGTAGTTAACTGTTGACAAATATGATGGAGGGCAACAACTCCATAAATGCAGTTATGCCCTAAAATTCAAGATATTGGTGCAAAAATGCCCCTATACACTCCTCTCCAAAAGTTTGGAAACACCTCTCGCAATGTGTGGTTTTGGACGATATCAGCATAAATCCTTATCATTTTTTGGTGCAAATACATTCAAGTAAGTCGACATTATCATGGAAGACCAGCAATAATAATTTCATTTTGATTACATAATAATGGCAATATATACATGTCAAAGTCAGACATGCCCCTTTGCCAGCTGTGATTCCTGGTTACTGGTTTAAACTTGGCCCAGGTTTTTAAAAGATTTTTGGGTCAGCACACCTTAAGAGCTTCAACAATTGATTGCCAATTAAGTTTAGAATACAATGAATTTAGGCCCAGATTATGCAGAGCTGTAATGGCTGATAATGGTGGATATTTTGATGAATTGAAAATGTAAGTTTTTTTCTATGTATAATCTGTTTGTGTAATAAAATATGTTTTCGTAGTTGGTGTTGTCCCTTATCAGTATAAAGTTATCACAAATTAAAAAGGATTCATGCCAATATTGTCTAAAACCCCACTTTTCTAGGGCGTTTACAAACTTTTGGAGGGCAGTGTATGTGTTTTGTCTCATATTTATATATATCACACATTATCACACGAGCAGCAAGAGCAATGACCCAAATGCTGATTTTGTCCCGAATTCTGATCTATCACAAGCTTAAATGTGATTTCATACAACAGTTCAGTAAATAAGAAGTTGATATTGTGTTATATTTTATATACAATATTATAAGTTTTGCAGAGAACTTATTAACTTTGATAACCTAGCAGAAGTGTTGCTCATCTCCAAGCAACACAGAGGCATTTAGTTTCTGAATGAATTTTAAACACGTTTTAAATGGATCATATGAACCAATGATTCAAAGGCTCATTCATAAACTGAGCCATTTACTTCATTCCTGAATGAATCAGCCATTTGAATGAATCGAATGAATAAATGAATGACTCGAAGTTATTTAGAGTATAATTTCATTTATTAAAAATAATAATAATAATAACATTAAATGGATAGTTCACTCAAAATATTTACATTTTGTCATTTCATTCCTTTCTTTTGTGGAACATAAAAGAAGGTATTTTGAAGATTGTTGGTAACAAAGCTGTTTTGTTTCTGTTCAGTGTCACACGATCCTTCGGAAATCATTCTAATATGCTATTGTTGTTTTTTATCAGTGTTGATGCTGCTTAATATTTGTTTGGAACATTTACTATTACTTTTTGTCCATTTAACACATCATTGCTGAATAAAACTATTAATTTCTTTCAAAGAAAGAAAGAAAGAAAAAATGTACTGACCCCAAACTTTGAACGGTAGTGTGTATTACAAAAGATTTAAATTTTAAATAAATGCTGCTCTTTTTAATGTTTTATTCATTAAAGAATCTTGAAAGTATCACAGGTAGCAAAATATATTAACCAACACAACTGTTTCCAACACTGATAATAAATCAGCATGTTAGAATGATTTCTAAAGGATCATGTGACACTGAAGACTGGAGTATGATGCTGAAAATTCAGCTTTGCATCAAAGGAATAAATGATATTTTAAAGTATATTAAAATAGAAAACCACTATTTTAAATTGCAATAATATTTCACAATATTACAGTTTTTTTTTTTTCAGATTTTTTTTAATTAAACAAATGCACCTTTAATCAGCAGAAATGTTTCAAAAACATTGAAAATCTTACTGACCCCAAGGATCCCTAACTTTTGAATGTTAAACTGTATAACTGTTCTTTGTCCCTGGTAATTACAGTAGTTTTCTACAAAACTGTTCCAGTTTTATGTTTCTTGTATAACTCCACAGTCCCTTTCTTCTCACATAATAACATTTCAGCAAATATCAATAACAATCTAAAACATCCTTAAATTGTGTACTTGTATAAATTATGCTCTTATCCCATTAGCAAAATGCTTTTTTCCAGTAATAATTCTCAATAAATTTTGTATTTAAAAAAAACAACAATTCTGATGTGGTCAGAAAAATGAAGAGATATTAAAACATATTCTCTATATGTCTTAATAATGTCTGTAATATCTTATGCAGAAAATATATCTAGTTTTAAGGATGTTTATATATTTTCACTTGAAAACAAGACAGAAATATGAATTTGAGTTTATACAGTATAAACTGGAAAATTTATCTGGATGTTATTGCAAAATTAACCCCTTCGGGGCGATAAAACATTCACCATTTTAAGAAAGTCAGCATAGGATTTTCTCCTTATATACCTTAGCAATAGTTTTCCTCTGAAGACATTCTAAACTTGGAATTTTATACACAGTGTCCAGTCGAGCTGATTTTATGTAGATGTATTTTCCATCACAAATCCACCATAGTCTGATGCTGATGTGCTGATGATAGCCTTGTGTCGCTTCCCAGGTGAGTTTGGTGAGGTTTGCAGTGGCCGTCTGAAGCTCCCCAGCAAGAGAGAAATCTACGTGGCCATCAAAAGTCTGAAGGCAGGATACTCTGAGAAGCAAAGACGGGACTTTCTGAGCGAGGCCAGCATCATGGGCCAGTTCGACCACCCCAACATCATCAGACTGGAGGGAGTCGTTACCAGATGTAAGTGACTGACACGCACTCTCGTTTTCAGCTTCACCCAATGGCTTTTAAATGACGGATTGAAAAGTTTAAGTAAGCAAACATACGCTGCATTGTAAGCACTGAGGGAAAAATAAGCTGTTCTCAGAAATCATTTCGCAGGGATTCAATTGCACAGTTGAGTTCTTTGCTCGGTACAGTTTTTATACAGCGTGGTTGAATAGCGCAAGTGTGACAATATATGATTATTGTGACTACACCAACAGCCCTTTTCCGCCACAGCGGTCACAAAGAGTTTTCATGGCGTTGTGATTAAGAGCCAGATGGAGGTGTGCAGTACTCACTGATGTGCTCAGCCTTGGGGAGGACAGAAACAGAGCTCGAGTGTTCCACCTGAATGGCTCTGTTCAGTTGGATCCGACCACACAAGAGGATTGGAAGACAAAGACTTGCTACAGCAGATGTATTACAGAGCAAGCCTAGATTCTCGCTTTAAACACAACTAAATGTATTAAATCTTGAATTGAAGAGATAGTTCACCCAAAAATAAGAATTATGTTATTAATTACTCACCCTCATGTCGTTTCTAAACCCGTAAGACCTTCGTTTTGATGAAACCTCTCAAATTTCATCGAAAATATTTGTGTTACGAATATGAACAAATGTCTTATGGGTTTGGAATGGCATGAGGGAAATGAACGACAGAATTTACATTTTTCGATGAACTGTCCTTTTAACTTTTCAATTGGAAATGTTTGACTAGTTGGAATCTTTTTATTAGGGAATGTTATGCTTAAGTACAACATTAAATGAGTATTAAAAATGGTGCTTAACTCATCCCCCACTGTTTATGCTATCAACAATTCAATGGACTTGTCGAGGAGAGGTCTGCTATTTCTTTTCTAAACAACTGGAATTATGATTTTGAAATGATAGATGATAAATATGTAACTTTTTTAAACCGTCTAGCAATTAAATGCCTAGAAACCAGCCAAAACATCCTAGCAAATGTCTAAATCGTTTGGGAACACCAAAGCATTGCAGTAGTGACAATGATGTGTGAAAAATAATCAGATTTTCTTCAGACAGTCTAATATTTTGAGTGGAATTTGATATAATTGTTGTCTTTTAGGTCTTTTTAAAGGAGAACTCCACTTTTAGAACAACAATTCACAAATAATTTACTCACCCCCTTGCCATGCAAGATGTTCATGTCTTTCTGTCTTCAGTCGTAAAGACATTATGGTTTTTGAGGAAAACATTTCAGGATTTTTCTTCATATAATAGACTTCATTGGTGCCCTGATTTTGAACTTCCAAAATGTAGTTTAAATGCAGCTTCAAAGGGCTCTAAATGATCCCAGCCGAGGAAGAAGGGTCTTATCCAGCGAAATGAGCGGTCATTTTTTTCGGAAAATAAAAATTTGTATACTTTTTAAGCACAAAAGCTTGTGTAGCACAGGTTCTGGGATACGCGTTCACATACTATTGAATCATGTCGAAAGGTCATGCCGAACGTAGGCGGAACTACAGTCCCAGTGTTTACAAAGCGAACGTGCAAAGACTAAGAAAGTGCAAGTAAGTCAAACGCTGTTTACAAACGAAAAGATACAATGATGTCGGACGATTCTAAAGTTGTAGGAGAAAATAAGGTGGAGTTTTACCTTTTTTAGCTGGAGTACACAGTGTGAGCCAGAAAAAGAATTGATTAGTTCATCTCTCGAGTCTTCGGGTTCGACTCGAAAAACCCAAAGACTCGAAACAGGTGAACTAATTCCAGTACAGAACCTAATAGGATGTTGCGCATGCGCGATTGAAAGAATCACTCCCCGAGACGACTCATTCTTCGGAGTCACATTGAAGATTTGTTCAAAATGAATGAATCGTTCAAGAACAACCCATCACTAATTCGTAGCATCGTGAACGCGCATCCCAGAGCCTGTGCTACACAAATTTTTACAAATTTTTATTTTTCGAAAAAATGACCTATCGTTTCGCTAGATAAGACCCTTCTTCCTCAGCTTGGATCATTTAGAGCCCTTTGAAGCTGCATTTAAACTACATTTTCGAAGTTCAAAATCGGGGCACCAATCAAGTCCATTATATGAAGAAAAATCCTGAAATAAAAAACCATAATTTCTTTACGAATGAAGACAGAAAGACATGAACAACTTGGATGACAAGGGGGTGAGTAAATTATTTGTAAATTGTTGTTCAAGAAGTGGAGTTCTCCTTTAAGTCTTTAGCAAAGTTTCACAACAGTATAGTTCAGGTATAATCAGTATTTTATACATGCCCTGGTCAAATAATGCTAGGATTCCAAGGTTTCCAATAAAATTGTTTAGGATTCTAATTTGAATTTTTATCATATTTTGGAACCATTCCTATGAGATTGCTATAGGACTTTCTGTCAGAATGTTGTTCCCATCCTGTTCATTTTCTTTGCAGCAGCCTCTTTACTGAGACAGTGAAAGAATTTAAATAGGATGCCAATGGATCCTAGTAAAAAAATAAATAAATAAATAAATAAATAGAAAGTCCCATAAAAATCTCATTGGAATGGGTCCAAATTCTGATTAGACCAACTTTCTTATTGGAATACTTTAGGATTGTTTGACAGCAACATAAACATTAAGGTCAGCGTTTTTAGAAATGTGCAAATGAAAGTGGAAATGTTATGCTAATCTTTAAATAATGTTCTGCTCCGATTAAGTAAACTAGACCTTTTAACATTCTTTCAAGCAAAATGAAATGTTTAGAAACTTTTCGGACATATATTTGTTTTCCTTTTATCGCTTGTTTCTGCAATCTTCAACTGCCGTTTCGCACTTATATGTTTGTGGCCTGATGGCGTTGTCTAAATTGGATCTTAATCGCATACAGAGATAGACTTACACAGTGTTATGTGTGTTAGAAACCTTTCAGAGTCTCATTATCTCATCAGTAATGGGGGAGAGCTTATCGGAGAACTTCAGCTTTCACCAGACGCCAAACAAAACCCCTTTCTTTCGAGCGTCATTACGACTGAACAAACGTCTGCGGCTCCGCACTACCTATAGAGCACAACAATGAAAGTCTGCATATTTATGACTGCATGAATATTAATAATTTAAATAGTTAATTGGATGTGTTTTAAGTGTCATAAATATTCAGCAGCGCACATATGAACAGCGACGTCTCGACATTTCTTATTCATTTTTCGCTCTGTTCTCTCTAATGCCGAATGCTAATTTTGACCTTTTGTTAGCATTGGTTTGTGCAGTTTACAGAACTATTTTCTCCGTAAATCGAGTTTGCTTTTCATTTTGAAAAGGCAGACGCTGCCTAATTGCCTGTCCTCCAGTTATAAGTGGTGTATTTATGTTCTGAGCAAATATCAGGGGCTCGGGGTTAAAGCTCAGTTCAGTATCTCTCGGAGCACGCAGACTATTCGGAAGAACAAAGTAGCGGATTAAGTGAGAGTAATGCATTCAACATTGGGCTGCACTCTGACCTCTGTCTTCGTGGAATAAACCAGTCCTCTGTTGGAATCTAAAACAAGCCTGCCTTTGACAGGGTAAAAGAGAGTTTAGGGGAAGACAGAGAGGAAATATTTGACATTCTCAGGGAAAAAAAAAAAAAAAAAAAACATGAGTGGTTATAAATGTACAATTCTGCTCCTGGATAATTATAGTTTTTAAAACTGAAAATACTACCATTAAAAAAGCATTTTCATGCTAGTTGCCATTTAGTTTAACTTGATGTGCTAAAATAACTAAAACTAAAACTGAAATAAAAATTAATAAAACTGTATATACATATAGAGGAAAAACAAAACTGCTAAAAATGACAAAAAAGCCACACCATTTCTAAAACTTAATGAAAATGAAAAAATAATGCTGTTCTGCTCATGTTTACTAATTTTAGAATCTGCAAAATGCTTGTCTTTTAAAAAAAGAAATCATAAAACATTTTTTAATTGAATTCTTTGCTGAAGCTATTTCTCATATGTTTACATATAAAAACTGAATTTACACAATTTGTTTCTTTTATATATCTTTAATACTAATTTGAACTCTTATGCTCTAATGTTTAAGATTTGATTTCTCTTATGTACTAAACAACTTACAAATTCTGAAAGGGTAAAGTGATAGTCATGTCACTGTCCATATGGCTGCATGTATCCTGGCCTTGGGGGTTGTGAATAGTCACACGTATGACAGCGGAGAGAGGCAATTTCACAGATCACTGCCCAGCAGGTCAGTGGCTGCAGGGCCGAGGAGAGGGCAAGGGAACAGCAGGGACAGCTCTCTAACCTTTCACTCCAAACAGTTATTCAAAACATCCATTTCTAACAGCTCCCAGCATTAAAATGCTTCTGTTGTGATTGCCACTCGCTCTAGCACCAAAAAACAACATTTGGGATACTTAACGAGATAATTCATCCAATAATTAAAATTGTGTCATTAATTACTCACACTCATTACTCATGTTTTTCCAAACCCATAAGACCTTTGTTCATCTTCTAAACAATGCATGTCAAAGACTGACATGGAAGAGATGAAATTGTTGAATAAAGAAGTTAGTTTTATTTTCCGCTCATACTGCTGTCACATGTACTGTTTTAACAATGTTACTACCTTTCTGTGCCTCGAACGTGTCACCTGCATTGCTCACTATGCAGGTTCAGAAAGCTCTCAGATTTCATCAAAAATATTTTCATTTTTGTTCTGAAGATGAACGAAGGTCTTACAGGTTTGGAATGACATGAGGGTGAGTAATTACTAATAAAATTTTCATTTTTGGGTGAACTATTTATTTATCCAAAATATGAAAGGTGGTGTGTCTCTGTTTATTATTATCTTTTATGAGCTAATAGCTCATTTCCACCGAGGTCAGTACAGTACGATTCAGGATCTAATATCCTGATCCAGCTTGTGTTTCCACCACCAACAGTAACTTTACTTGATGGCCATGGTGTATGAAAGTAGCGATCGACGATAAAGCGTGACAATAAGCACAACTCTGCCTCTTTTTATTAAATGTCAGGTTTAATGAACAATAAGTATCAGTACAAAGTATAAGAGGCTTACATAAGAGAAAATAAAGACAAAGGCAAACAATTCAGTCAAACACATGCTACAAAGTCAGCGCTGTACTACGGTAAAGTTCAAAATAAATATATAAAGTTGAACATAACTTTGTGCTCATCCAAAACAATATGACCAGGAACAAATAATAGATTCTTGAGACCAGCGATCGCCTATTAATATACCCAAAAAGAATTGTATCTCATGTTTAATCACTATAGAGACATCAGAGCCAGCGGCAAATGTCAGGAGGACTAGCCGAGAAAAAGGCTGCTCTAGGATACATGAGCACGGAGCACCCGGTGATCGCCTGGAGCTCCGAAATTGGCATAGCAAATTTTCAAATAAATGCTATCTTTACAAATAAAACGCAGATTTGAGTTTTAAACAACTACATTCTCACCTGAAAACTCTTAAAACTACATTTGATGACACAACAGTAATATTTTGAAAATTATGCAGGTTTTGGGCAAGTCCACAAGAACAGAGAACAAGAACGCATATTAAGAAATGGCTATTGTCTGTGTGAAAATATGAAATTATAAAACACACTGTTATATTTTTTTGTGTTTGCGCACTCTGATGTAAATAAGCCCAATGCGCATGAACAGCACAGCGGAACAAGTGAAAGACGCTTTATCCCCTTGTAGCATGTACAAGTGACGATTCTAGTCAACCAATCAACGTTCTGCAGTGAGTTTAGCTCCACCCTTTTGGTAGCCTTTGTTAGGTACCCCAATGGAAGGGTACCAAAAAAGTGGTATGGTACGGTTTGCCATTTTGGTACCATTCACAACTTTTGACAATGGAAACGGACATAATTGTGTACCGAACTGTACTGTACTGAATCGTACTGCTAGGTGGAAATGAGCCATAAAAGTATTTAATTCATAAACAGTCATTCTTTTGAACCAATACTTTCAGATGATCGTCAAACTGGTTTACAAAATTTTAGTAAAATACTCTGTACACAACAGCTTCCAGTGGTTATGGAAAACCTGGATATCAGTGAATGTTAAAAACTGTAAATATCAGTAAATTTGCAAGAATATTTTTAATATCTTTAATATATTTATTTTGAGTGCAGTCTCTATAAACTCATTTAAAAACATTATTAAAATATCTAGCAATCTTGAACAACTGCAAAAGTAATGGAAAAATCAGAGAAATCCATTTGTAAACCTTGGCACGGTTTTGTGGTAAACAGTGCTAAACATTTCATTCACCACAAAACATCACAAACAATGAAATTTAAAATGCTGTTGGAAACACTTTTAAATAGTCACCCAGATGAGTTTATAAATCAAGTTTTAACCGGTTCTTTGAATAACCCGAGTTACTAAAATGATTCTGCCCTCCCAATGTTATCCTTCAGGGCTCATTTTAGTCATGTACACAAAGAAGCCTTTGTAAGTGTAGTTTTTATTGTATTTTTTTTTTCTTTACATGCATGGCCTCGGCGATCAACAAATCCAAAACAGAGCTCCAATCAGCAGTGCTTTATCAGAATAATGTTCCAAACCCTCCCTCTCGCTGTGATTGCTTCCATTGTTATGTAGATGGTGGGTCTGCTGCGACTAAAAGAAAGCTTTGGAAATAGCCCTTTTAATTGCTATCTCGTCATTTGTCAGAAAAGTTCTGATCTCTCCGTATCTCTCATTTCCTCCTTTATGTGCCAACAATCGCCTAATCTGGAAGCATTCAATTTAGAGGAGGCTATCATCTCCTCTCATCGCGCTCTTTCCACCGCAAAGGATTTTCCTCTTAACGAAGTGGCTGCTATTTCGAGAAAGCATTCATTAAAACTGCCGCTCCTTTGTTTGGAGGACAATGAAAGTTTAAAGTCTTGCGGAGACTCTTGTGTTATATTATGCTAACTCTTGTGGTAGATTTAGGGTTGCGATGTACCAGGTCTCTTGCCAACAGCGAGGACTTGGAAAGCAACTCGGTGCTAAGTACATCATGTGTCATTTAGCTAAAGCACCATTTGGGAAATCAATAAGATTGTAAAGTTGAAGAACGGCTCTTTTTGTTCTTTTGTTCATAATCGCACGCAAAGTGGACCATCAGGCCATCAACCTGGTCAATATCTTTTTAATCCTATAAATTAGCTCATTGTATATCAAAGCTGAATATATGGAGATATGAGTTCTGCTGGTGCCACAGTAACTGCTGCCGAAATAAACTGCTTTTACGTGGGGTGTAAAATCAATACTCTATTTGCAATAGGGGTTCTCGCCCTGTGGATGAGCCTGCATTGAGAATGGGCCAATCTGCTTGCCTGATTTGAGCTTGTTAAGGGAGTGTCACTGCTAGGGTCCTGGTGGGACGACGGCAGGCCGACTGTAAAGCCTCTGGTGTGCCGCTTTACACACAAACATATGTTTATACGCACACGCTCAAGCTGGTGTGCTTTCCTCCCCATATGCAATTACCCAATCCACCCAGCATCTGATATCACAAAGCATTTTTTATCACATACACGTGCTCTAAATGTCAAATCACCTGCAACAAAGGTCTGTTTCCTTTAATGATTATTCTACAATACCGGTTAGAACTAAATCGCAGTGGTGTTGCATTACACAGATGAGGTGTTATGTGATATTGATTACTTGAGTTTGTTGCAGGTATTCATTTTTTTCCCGAACGTGCGATGCAAACATGTAGGTCAGAGGGACTCCGCTGGGAATAGATTTATCCAGCGATTTTCCCCGGTAAGTACGTATAGAGTTCAAGAGATTCTGTGCAAAATGCCTCTGACAGCAGCGTGCTGTGACAGCTTTATCTAAGTGGATATGGTTTTTAAGTCTCTGTCCTAGATATTACAACACAGGCAGACCTGGATCCATGCTGTTATTTTCACTAGAGACAATGACAGCTTAATCTTTATTTTTGTACTTCTATAGTCACATTTACATTTTTACATTTACGCATTTATCAGACACTTTTATCTGAAGAAATACGATGCAACAGTGTAAACGATTCATCGTTTTTGGTGCTTATGGTAGAGTTGTGTATTTAGATGTTTCAAGAATGAAGCAATAGATCAGAGTTGGGAAAATCGTTCTATCAATTGTGCCTTTTATAGTTATTTCTATTTAAATGTTTATTTTTATATTTGTTATATTTAGCAATTTTTGGGTGGGTAAGATTTTTTAATGATTTTGAAAGAAGGCTGCATTTATTTGACCAAAAATACAGCAACATCAGTTCTAAAATGAAATATTACACTTTTTAATAATTTAAATGTAATTGGACTACCAGACAAAAGTTTTTTAATGTTTTTTTTTTTTTTTTTAAAGAAGTCACTTCTGCTCACGAAGCCTGCATTTACTTGATCCAAAATGCAGCAAAAGCAGTAATATTGTGAAATATTTTTACTATTTAAATAACTGCGTTCTATTTGAATATATTTTAACATGTAATTTATTCCTGTGATCAAAGCTACATTTTCAGCATCATTACTCTAGTCTTTAGTGTCACATGATCCTTCAAAAATCATGCTAATATGCTGATTTGCGGTTCAAGAAACATTTTTATTAAAATTATTATCAATATTTAAAACAGTTGAGTACATTTGATGAACAGAAATATCCAAAGATCAGCATTTATCTGAAATAAAAAGTTTTTGCTATACACTATAGCATTTTTTTTTTTTTTTTTTTTTTTTTTTTTTTTTTTAGTGAAGGTCGGGGGAGAAATACTTTTATTTAGCAAGCATGCTTTAAATAGATCAAAAGTGATAATAAAGACATTTCTATTTCCGATAAATGCTGTTCTTCTGAACTTTCTATTCATTAGAAACCTGAAAAAATTCTACTCAGCTGTTTTCAACGTAATTATAATAATGTTTTTTTGAGCAACAAATCAGAATATTAGAATGATTTCTGAAGGATCGTGTGACTGGAGTAATCATGCAAAAATTCAGCTTTGAAATCACAGGAATAAATCACATTTTAAAATATATTCAGATAGAACCCAGTTATTTTAATAGTAAAAATATTTCAGAATGTTACTGTTTTTGCTGTACTTTGGATCAAATAAATGCAGTCTTTGTGAGCAGAAGAGACATATAAAAAAAAAAAAAAAATTACAGTCCAAAAACTGTTGAGTGGTAGTGTATTTATTCCTGTAATGGCAAAACCAAATTTTCAGCTTTCAACTTATTATCAATATTTTTGTGGCAACCCTGTTACTTTTTTTTTCAGGATTCAGAAAGACAGCATTCATTTGAAATATACTTTTAAAACTTTACTGTACTTTTGATTCATTTAATGCAAGCTTACTTCTAGAGTAAAATTTTTATAACCCATAAAAACTTTTATAACCCATAGCAGCATCATATGATATAAGTATCACTGAAAAAAAAAATCTGTGATCTAAAATACAGGGAAAACTCCTATAAAAATCAGGAGAACACTGTGCCACACAGTTGCACTGTCTTCTGAAGAATGATTTGTAAACCTGCCTGCCTGAACCATATTTAGTGTCATCCTCTGGGTTTTTTGATCTTCACAGTATGTAAATCTATAACCTATCCCTCTGCTGAAGCTCTGTACCTGAGGCCACACTTAGTAAGCCACCAGTGACATTAACTGCTAAATCACTCCCACACACACAGAGCTCACTGTAGACCGCAGCTATTCCAGCCATGCAGGGTTCACAAAGGGTTAAACATATTCGTCTCCTTGTAGAAACAAGGCAAACCAGGTCTTGAGGGTGAAATCACAGAGATATGCCTGCCCTCTGTTCATAAGACATGTGATGCTAATGCAGGAAGCCCTCAATGAGCTTCATTGTGTGCTTTTGAGATAGCAAACACACCGTCTGCACCGGATGGAGCTGCTTGTGTGTCTTGTGCTTGTGCCGTAACCTTTTTGTATCTCATCAGGAAAAATTGCCATGTCAGATGTCCAGATGATCACTTGATAATGCATGAATTTGAGGGGAAATTAAAAAACCCCTTTAAGGTTGCCAGAGATTAATGTCAAGAGCGATCTTTTAAAGTTGTTTTCTGAAGAGCTCATAATAAGGACTGTTTTATTAGTTAAATGGCAGCTGTAATCATGGCTGACGGTTGTTTTAACACTCAAACCACGTATAAAATCAACACTAGATGACCTTTCAAAAAAAATCTATCAGAGCTGTTTTATTATAAGATTTAAGACAAAGTTTAGTGAAGCGTTTAGTATGAAATAAATTTTCTTTGTAAATTCCAGCTTTTGAAACCAATTCCGTTCTGGAGGACGTTTGATAAAAGCACGTACGTGATCCCCTTAAATCCTCACAACTGCCCACACAGTGTTTTCAGCTTGTGTTTTCTCTCTCTGGGCTCGGCCATAGGCTGTTTCTCCGAGGTCAGGGCCCCGGGAGGGCGCCGTAAGCTGCTCTGATCGGATCCACTGCCTCGGCCACCCGCTCTTTCTGGATCAATGCAAGTCGCCGCTTCAACTCACTTTCTGATAAAGCAGTCACCACACACACACATAGTGACATCAGATGGCCACCCGTTGCTGTTCCATTCCCAGAACACTGTGCGCTGCGGTCCATTCTCTCTCTTTCTTTTTCAGCGGTTGACGGCTACATTAGTCTGCCTCCGAAAAGTAAAAGGAATTGCGTTTTTTCACCCTCTTTTTTCAGATGAGACATGAGGGCTTAGGTTTGGGGGTGTCGTGGAAGGCATTTATCTTGGTGAGATAGTGATTTAATTTTAGGTGATGTATAACCAGCCGGTTGCTGTGGTGATGCTCGGAGGGGGGTGATCAAACCTGTTTTTCACAAACTCATAGAGACACATATATATTTATATACGCGCATAGACCTCACGTCCCATGACTCGAGCACATATTGCAGTATTCCAGAGCGGAGATGTCCGGAATGTAAGTCATTTATCAGCACTGACATGGCTGGTGTTTACACGTCCCTGAGAGAGACAGGGACAACAGCCCACAACTGAGCACTAATACACCGACGCACATTCTGAGCGCTCTTATTTTTTTGGTGTAGTAACCAAGGACTTTTTCTGCATTGTTTAGAAAGAAAATGCCAATTTATGCATTGTTTACATCATTTACTACTATACCTACAAAAGTCAAAAGTTTTCATACACCTTGAACAATCTGCAAAATGTTAATCATTTTACCAAAATAAGAGGGATCATACAAAACGCATTTTATTTTTTATTTTTTATTTTTTTGTATTGACCTGAATAAGACATTTCACATAAAAGATGTTTACATATAGTCCACAAGAAAAAAAAATAGTTAAATTTATAAAAATGACCCTGTTTAAAAGTTTACATACACTTAATACTGAATGATCTATAACTGTTTCTGCTTGTCCTGAACAGTTACCTGCTGTTCTTCAGAAAAATCTTTCAGGTCCCATAAATTCTTTGGGTTTTCAGCTTTTTTGTGTATTTGAACTCTTTCCAACAATGACTGTGTGGTTTTGAGATCCATCTTTTCACACTGAAGACAACTGAGGGACTCATAAGCAACTATTACAGAATGTTCAAACACTCACTGATGCTTTAGAAAGAAAAACAATGCATTAAGAGCCAGGGGTGTAAACTTCTGAACAGAATGAAGATGTGTACATTTTTCTTATTTTGCCTAAATGTCATATTTTTTTTCATGTAGTACTGCCCTTCAGAAGCTACAGAAGATACTTACATGTTTCCAAGTTTTAACCCCCCGGCTCTTAATGCATCGTAATTTCCTTTTGAACGGAGTCTTTTTTTATAGATTCAACTATTTTTGTTGTAAAAAATGTAAAAAATAACATGCATTTAGTCTGATCCCTCATTTGGTAAAATAATTAACATTTTGCAGATTCTGCAAGGTGTACAGTATGTAAACTTTTGACTTCAGCTGTATATTGCATGAATGTTGTTATTGTTAACTGAAAGTGAAATGTTTTTGGTAGATAAAATAAAATGAAATGATTAAAAATTAAAAAAAAAAAAAAAAAAAAAAAACTTAAAAATGAAAATTAACTTTCGAACCTAAATGGAAATCAGAAATTCTATCAAATATTGACATGTTTTGATTCATTCTGTCAAATACTAACTGAATGAAATATGTTTAAGCAAAAGTAATAAAAATACTATAAAGTAAAACTAAACTAAAAATGACACCTCTTTAGAAATATTTCAGTAAAAAAAGAATAAAATGACAAAAGCACAACACAATCCGAAAAAAAAAAAAAAATTAAATTACATAAGTAACACTAAAATGACAGTATTTTGCATGTCAGTTTATCTAAAAAATGGCTAAAGCTTAGTTTATTGACCAATATGGTTGTTGTAGGTAAAATCCTAAAAAAAAAAAACTGTGATAGATATTTATAAAGAGCAATTTAGTGGCTTCAAAGTGAATGAACACTACATCTCTGCGTGCTAACACGATGGCCTGTTTCCTGCTATCTGTTGCACTGGAAGCCCGCTTAGCATTCAGTGCCTGTACATGAACCTATAAGCCTCAGCTCTGGAGACCTACTTATGCTTGGCGTAGGTTCATACACACACTGATATGCCCCTTTAACAAGGGCAAACATGGTGTACACCACCAGAATCATATGCCCCAACTAATCAACAGGCACATTTGACACGGTCATTTTACCCCAGTGGTCACGTTTGGATTCGTTCCGTCAAATCTGCAATTAGACGTTCTGTCAAATGATGCAAGGGTTGCTAAATTGTTGAACTCTCTATGACCTGTGAGTGATGTATTTAGGTCAGAGGATTGAGAGGGATATGACAGAGCTTGTTAACCGAGACTTAGCAAGGCACTGGAACATTTGTCTGTTTATTTCACTTTGATGCTATATTTCAGATATCGGCTTGCAGAGGATGCCCTGCGGTAGATTGGTGGCAGCAGTAGTATAACTTATGCCTATTAGTGTAAGACTTTGTAAAACTTAAATTCTCTTTCAAAACCTAGTGTGCTGCATTGCTGCCTGGTATGTACAGAAGGTGCTACCTTGTAAGTGGGCATTTATGCAGGATGCTTTTTTGTGTTCATAACAGCGTAATGGAATTGAACAGAAGAAATGAGAACATTCATCTGATTGGCTGTTTAAAAACAGTGCAGATGAAACACTCACTTGACTTTCAATGACACTCACAGTTGATTCGAATAAAGTCGCCCACATTTTCAGAGGCCTTGGCTCCTTGTTTCTAGTCTTGGTAGTATTTTTCTTTTTTTTTTTTTTCCATTTATTAAACCAAACCAACCTAGGAGGTGGATAACAGTATTAGAAACTTTGATTTAAAGCAAAAAATATTTTAAAATCAGGCAAAAATATAAGGGTACAAAATAGTGTACTTTAATGAGGAAAAGAACTACAATCCCATGAAGCATTGCAAATAGATAGATAAATACAAAAGTTTTGATTTAAAGATGTTGAATGCATAGAAACAACATATTTTAGGTTTATTGAAAAATATGCATATATGTACAAATGTACAAGTAGTGTGAGAGTGTAGGGTAATTGTGCAGAATCATGGGTAATGTAGTTTTTCACCAGGAATTTTGTTGTTAAACAGTTATTTAAAAAAATAAGTTGAATGTGGATTGATGCTATTTTTTTTTTTTTAACAACTTTGTAGCTCACAGTAGGTCTGTCTTTAAAGTTATTGGTAAAAGTCTATTTCCCAAAGTAGAAAATAAAAGGAATTTTATACTTCCTGAACCCAACTGTTGCAAGTTGGGCATTAGCACATTGCTAAGATAAAATATTAAAAATAAAAAGCACTAATAAGAGCACTAACTAACTAATGAAACCAGCCGATTTTTTTTTAACAAGTTGGCTAAATGATTTTTTACATTTTCGCTAATGATACATGCACTGCTTTATTAACATTTGGTTAAAATGAGACATCTTAGAAGGCAGCATCATTTTCTGGCCTACATTTTGGACATTTTCTGTCAGAAATGCACCTAATGCTTCAGGTTTTGTAAGTGTTGAAGTTAATGACTTGGATTCTAATGTTTACATGTGTGAGTTTCTCAGGTTAATCAGTAGTTTGCCATTAGCACATTGCTAAGCTAACATGTTAATCTAAAAGAAATAAAAATCACTAAAAAGAGCATTAACAATAGATATCAAACACAAATAATGAGTGAAAGAATGAATGAAATGTCCACAGCCACTTTTTTTGGAACTATTTGGCTAACTGGCATTGCATTTTTTGCAAATGCATGGACTTGGATGCTAATGTTTACATGTGTGAGTTTCTCAGGTTAATCAGTAGTTTGCCATTAGCACATTGCTAAGCTAACATCCCTGGTGAAAAAAACAGCATATGCTGGTAGGTATGTTTTGATGCTGGAATGCTGGTTAGGTAGGTTTTGATGCTGGTTTAAGCTGGTCCTTTGCTGGTTTATGCTGGTTCTTAGCTGGTTTATGCTGGTCCTTTGCTGGTTCATGCTGGTCCTTGACCAGCAACATGACATCTTTGAAGTCAGCATAATTTCTGGCCTACATTTAGACTTTTTCTGTCAGGAATGCACCTATAATGTTTTAGCTTTTGTAACCGTTGAAGTTAATGATGCTAATGTTTACATTTGTGTTGAGTTTCTCAGGTTAATCGGTAGATTGATACTTCATGGCTGTAGTAAGAAGACAGACGTGGTGTGTTCATTTGACTTATACTTTGTTTTCTCAGTTCGGGTTCTAGAGTCATTTGTAAGACAAACGAAGTGCACGTTTAGACGTTAAAGTGTCGAGATTACAGGAGATCTTCCTCTCGCTACCTGCCATCCATCACAACAGGTGTTCCCCTCCCTTTGGTTCTCACAGACTGTCCTGCCCGCCCATCATGGCAACAAAGCTCTCTAATTGGTTCTCAGTGGATTAGCCGGGGTTAATTAACTGCTGTCTTTGATGGTGGAAGGC
This sequence comes from Labeo rohita, assembly GCF_022985175.1. NCBI lineage: Eukaryota > Metazoa > Chordata > Actinopteri > Cypriniformes > Cyprinidae > Labeo > Labeo rohita. Next base: position 28,951,214 of record NC_066870.1, read on the forward strand.
TCTGATGAAGGTCTGTCATGCTGAATAATGGGGCTGCCCGGGAGAGAGGCTGAGAGTGTGGCCAGGGTTTAGCCTCCTCTTTTCTCTCCTTCATTCGTGTGTTTCAGCATCTCAGCTATAAAGGATTAATGACACCATTACCATGATTTATTTTCTTTGTGGATTTGTGTAGAATCATCAATCTGTTAGGACATTTTATGTTTTTTCCCTTCCATCTAGGCTGATGGTAAATCTTATGTTTTTGTCTTGTTTTTCTTTGTGTCTACAGGCAAGCCCGTGATGATTATTACAGAGTACATGGAGAATGGATCGTTGGATACTTTCCTAAAGGTGAGGAAAGCAAAGCGCCCATGGCACAAGTCCACACCGATGTTCGCATGCCATTTAAGATGCTGCCTTACATTTAATTACCTACAGCCAATAAACGAACATCGCTCAAGGGTATAAGCCACAGATACCTCCCTGAAAGTCTATTACTGGAGGGAAATTAAGCATGGAATGGATGCCTGGAGCAGGCAGCGCAGATTCTGTTGCTCACTGTCCATTAGGGCTCTCGCATCCTGTCTGTTGTACTGCAAACATGCCAAGGTTATAATAGTCTGGCTTCTGCAAATTTTGCAATACTATCTGAAAATTCAGTTTAGTTTAGTAAGTTTCAGTACGCTTTTTTGTTTCATATATATGTATACATATATATATATACTTATTTTTATTTAAATATTTTCTCTAACTCAAAAGAATATTTCCAGAATTATTTTTGTTTTTATATTTTACTTTTCAGTGAAAGCTTTATTTTTAATTTATTTGCATTATTTTTTAATGATTATTTTATTTTTGCTTATACAAAAGTAGTTTTCGCCTTTGTTTTAGCAATCAGAAATAACACTTAAGCATGTATTCCAGTTGTGAATGTGTCTCATATAGCGACAGGAAGTGAGTAAATGAACTTGGTAGATTTATAATAAGGGTGCGCTCGCTCCACCAAGCTGCCATAACGTCTCCTCCGCAATCCTTGCTAATTTATTACCGCCTTTGTCACCCAGCGGATCAGGCCACGAAGTTTTATTACACGCAGCACAGATACGTTTTCCTTTAAGTCAGGACTCTTTTTAATTGCCTACACTTTGAGAAAATGAAAATGAAATCTAACACCCCCCACCCCTAAAAAAGGGCCTGTCTGAGACGTTCGATCTTTCTGCAGCGTACATAATGAATCCCATAAATACCCCCTTAGCCCACATAAAAAGCTAATATAATTATGGGGTCAGTTTTATGGCTAATAGCTCATAGTTCGGCCACCCAGCTACATGTGTTTAATTAGAGGACAGATCAGTTAAGCATCACTTACTAGTACAAAAACAAATGATTTCTCTCCGTCTCTATTTCTGTCTCTGCTCTTCCTGTAAGTAGTGTGGCTTCTGACACTAGATTGATAACAACCAGTTGATCAGACCAGACGATCAATCAGCGGCCACATTTCACAAAACACAGCATAATTAACTTACCCACATTATGATGCATGAAATACTATACGAGCACATGTTTCAGATTGATATTGCTCGGAGGGACAAAAGTGGGGTTTTAACAAGATTAGTGTACTGCCCAGATATGGAGATGAAGACATCGAGCTAATTGCTCATTGTGAAGATTGTTTTTGAGGCAAAATGGATGTCCGGGCTTATTTGTTTAGCTAACAGAAGCGCCAAATCCAGATGGTTTTACATTAATAAAGGCCTGTAAACATTATAGCAATTATGGCAGAAAGAGCTGTAAGACCGGAGGTCAGAGTCTTTTGCATAATGAATCAGAACTCAGGGCAAAACCACTGGAACTGTGAAAATGGAGTATTTGAAAAATGCATGACTTCTGAATAATGTAATGTAAAAATTTAAACAGAAAAAGGCTTAGATAATATCGAGCAAATTTCACCTACTATTAATGAATATATAATACTAATGATATATAAATACAAAACAATAATTTAATGCTAAGCATTTTCTAAATGTAAACATTTTAAAAGAAATAAACATGTAATATATTAAAACAGCAAATAAAATTGTATAAAATATAATAAAGTTTTATTATATTTTATACAATTTTATTTGCTGGGCTCTCAGTTTAACGTTTTAATTAATTAGTTAAAAATGACGCGATTAAATTATTTTCAAGATTTTAGTGGCAGATTTAGTTTCTTATTTAGAATACAATTTAATAAAAATAAATAAATAAATAAAAACATTAAATTCTCAAATTATCTTCTTTTAATATTCCATAGTTTACGTTAGGCCGTTGCAGCCTAAATAAAATATTTCTTTATAAAGCTACAGTTTGTAATGTCTACTTAATACTGTCATTTAACACAAAAATGGCTTCAAATAATGTTTTGTGGGTATTTTCACTGTCAAATTTAATTATTAATTAGATTCATTATTTAAAACATCATGTAATACTTCCATCCGCCACAGATTAAAATCTCAAGATGACAAGATTTATTAACAAACCGCATATTTGAAGTCTAAACAAGTACATTCTCACCTAAAAATCTCTTAAAACTACATTCTGTAACACAAAAACAGTATTATTTATAAAATTATAGTGGATTCGGGCGTCCACCATTAACATTATTTAAACATTATCATTACAGAATACATTATATATATGAGCAATACCACACAAGTAGCCATGTGATATGGCTGTATATCGGCATAGCTGTTATTTGGCCATAGATAAACACAAGGTGCCTATATACAGCAATATTGCATGTCTACGAGTGTGATATTGCATTTATACAACAGTTTGACTGCACAAGTGTGTAAATACATAAGAAACAATAATGGAGAGTGTTTAAAAACCCTCTTTTATGCAAATTACTTCAATCCGCCACAGATTCAAATCCCAAGATGACAAGTTTTATTAACAAACCACATATTTGAAGTCTAAACAAGTACATTCTCACCTAAAAAAACTCTTAAAACTATATTCTGTGACACAAAAACAGTATTATTTATAATATTATAGTGGATTTGGGCATCCGCCATGACACTCGCTGTGAGAAGTAATTAATACAAACGGTGAAGCGGTTAGAGTTCCGATATCACTAGAATATTGCACTCCTCTCAGCCAATCAGATTCGAGGACCAGAAAAGAACTGTGTGTGTTTTTATATATAATACTGTTGTTTTTTTTTTTTTATATATATATATAAATAATGGTTCCAGTTAGAACCAGTTTTCCATTCTGCTACCACGGGATAACATTTTTAAGTTATTCAAACCTTTTGTTTTTAAGAGTTTACAATGTACAATTTATAGAAACTAACAGACCTTCTCTTTGTCTTGTAGAAACACGATGGGCAGTTCACAGTCATTCAGCTGGTGGGGATGATGCGTGGAATCGCTTCAGGAATGAAGTATCTGTCTGACATGAGCTACGTTCACCGTGACCTGGCGGCACGCAACATCCTGGTGAACAGCAACCTGGTGTGCAAAGTGTCCGACTTCGGCCTGTCCAGAGTGTTGGAGGACGACCCTGAAGCTGCGTACACCACACGGGTAAAGCACCTTTCGCCTGTCAAGGTTTTATTTTTTTTCTTAGAGAGAGTCGTCATTAATTTTACAAAAACTGGGAATGAAAGATATAATATAAACTAAATGGATAAAAAATGAATGTTGTTTTTTGTTTTGTAACATCTTGTTTGCAGTATAAATCTGTGGGAGTCCCACTTCAGTTGTTTATTTAATGGTTTTTCAGAGCTGACTTCAGCTAATAGGGTAAATCTGACTCATTCGGTGAGAAATAATGACTGAAACATCTCTGATCTCCTTGAAAAAATGTCTCTCATGTCTTTTGAAAGTGTTTGATTGTGTGAGAGAACTTTTCTGAGGCACTAAGACAGAGGAGGGATGTTTGAGAAGCAGGTTGGCTTTCTCAGGGGTCAGTTTCTCTGTCAACCCAGCATGTATTAATTACAGCCGTTTCTGACAGGACAACCGCCTCCAAACCCCCTACACTCGTTCCTCTCTCTCCTTCTCAGCTTGGTAATTGGTGAGCACCCTGTGGATGCGAATGAAGGCCAAGGGCAAGAAAGGGGCATATGTGTGTGCGTGTAGCCGCCGGTGTCCACTCGGGTGGACAAAGCATAAACTCAGCAGGCGAATCTGTTGTCACATGCAAACCGGGGGAGGAAAGTGCTCGTACAACCCTGAACAGACCCCCGCAGATTGCCTTTTGATGTTCGTGTGTGCGCATCTGAGGCAAAATGTGTGTTTCGCGCAGGGAGGAACTCTTAAAATATAAGTGGCTTTGACATTCAGCGCCCCGTGCCCCGTTGCTTCAAGTGCTGAAATCATGAAGAGACAAAACCCTCCAGGCCACGCGAGGCAGCCGTTTATGTGCCGTGACTTTATATAATTAAAAAATTGTAAAGATCGCTTTTTGAAATTCTCTTTAAATGATTTTACCCCATGGGCCCTCGCTTTGGCACTCTCGTCACGTATGTCTATACAGAGTACAGATGGTTTGTCTTTTGTTTGACTTTGACTGTAGAGATTAACTACAAACCACTGCAGCTATTTAAAAAGACATTTAGGAAAATACACACCCCGCCATAGTGCTGGAATAGGAAAGGACAAATATTGTCTCTGTTCTGCTGTTTGTTTATGGGTGTTTTTTCAATTTTCTTTCAGAAAATAAACTTTGCTGAAACAGACTTTTCACACTCTCATCAATTTTATTAGTCTACTAACAAAGTCCAACAGTGGAGAATAATGTTTGTTTTTGTTTTGCTTTGTTTTTTTAATCATGGAAATTGCACCACAATGCAATTTCCTTCACATCTCAGAATATATAGTTGTGTTTAATAGCATTTTATGGTGGAAATGACAGTGATGGAAAGTACATTTTAACATTTTCAGATATTTATTTTTTGGTGTGTGTGTCTTCTAGACAATTAAACCAAAGACAACCATTTAAAAGTTTGGGGTTGATACTTTTTTTTATATTTTTGAAATACAATAAATTGATCAAAATTTATTCAGTCCTTGCTGAATAAAAGCATTTATTTCTTCTGAATGAAATTAAACTTACTGACCCCAAACTTTTATGCATGTTCACACTTACTGCATAATAAGTTACAGCTTGAATGGAAATGATGCACAAGATGTTTTCTTTATATGTCATGCATTTCATATTTCATCTCAAGCTCTTCACTGAATGTATTATCTCTTTGGCAACCGAGTTCACTAATTTTTGAGAAAACTTGTTGGAAATGATGCCACAAAAATGTGGGTCAACTGTTATAAAAATATTGGATTATTATTTTTTTTTTATTTAATTTAATTTTATTGTATTTTTGCACATAAAATAAATAAATAAATAATAGAATGGTTTGATTTTATGTAACTTTGTTTAGATGATCATAGTTTTAACTGGTAATTTTTTTTTTAATTAATTTATTCATTTAATTAGTTTAATTTTGTTTTATTTTATTTTAGCAAATAATAATTAATAGAATGGTTTGATTTTATTTAACTCTTTGTTTAGATGACCATAGTTTTAACTGGTAATAATTATTTTTATTTTGTATTTTAATTAATTTATTAATTATTTTTTTTATTTTTGCACAAATAATAGAATGGTTTGATTTTATTTCAGTTTGTTTAGATGATCATAGTTTTAACTGGTAATAATATTTTTATTAATTTATTAATTGTATTGTATTTAGTTTTATTTGATTTTATTTTTGCACATAATAAATAATAGAATGGTTTGTTTTTATTTATCTCTTTGTTTAGATGGTCATAGTTTTAAAAGGTAAATTTGTATTAATTCAATAATGATTTTTATTTAATTTAGTTTTGTTTTATTTTTGTACATAATAAATAATATAATGGTTTGATTTTATTTAAAATCAAAATCACTATATATTTTAGTTTATTTTTGCAAATAATTATTATTTTTTATTTTGTTATTAATTAATTAATTAATTAATTAATTTTATTGTATTTAGTTTTATTTGATTTTATTTTTGCACATAATAATTAACAGAATGGTTTGATTTTAACTGGTAATAATTCTTTTTATTTTTTAATTTTTTAATTAATTAATTTTTTATTTTATTTTTGCACATACATTATAGAATGGTTTGGATGGATTTTCAGTTGAAAATCTGGGTTTGTGACAAGGGTAAAACAATAAAATCTACAAAAAGTTTTGAAAGTTGACCTTCATATACTGTAACAAAAAGAAAGTAATTAAAAAATAATAAATGAATAAAGCAGCCCCTATGACACAAATGTTCCTGAAGTTAACAAAAAAACACCCTCTCTGTTTCGTGGCTTATTTAGGGCGGAAAGATTCCCATTCGATGGACGGCCCCTGAGGCTATAGCATACAGGAAGTTCACCTCAGCGAGTGACGTTTGGAGTTACGGCATCGTCATGTGGGAGGTGATCTCATATGGAGAGCGGCCTTATTGGGAGATGTCTAATCAAGACGTAAGTGTCCTTGAGAAACTGGAAACACACGTGTTCTCGTGTGTATTGTTTAAATTGAAATCTGCTCCACTAATATCTAATATCTCCACTAATAACATTTCCACTCAAGGCTCTCGGGGGGGGCAGAGTCTCCGAGCAGTGTGTCCTTGCAAACGTTCAGAGCGTAACATCTTCCTGCGGTGATGTCTGTATAGAAACCGCTCGAATGACAATGGTTTTTAGGAGCCTCGTAAACGAGAGCCGTCCAGCTGCTCCTGTCTTTAATACAAGCCAGTTAAACACACTTCATCCCTCACTGCTATATTATGCTAACGCTTTCTGACTTCTCTCTTTATTACCATCAGAGGAAATGTCAAAGAAATCTTGAAGACCTTCAGGGCACCGCAGATAATGATTTAGATCTTCTGTGCTCATTCTAAAACGAAGAAATGAATGTCGGAATGTTTCCTGTCTGAAAGAAAATAGCTCTTTTGATTTAAGAACAGGAAGTGGCAGAGAACAGGAGCAATGAGTTATAGTCAAATAGGAGATGTTTTGAACCATTGAGTTGTAGTCTGGTATATTAAAAATCTGGTATATTAAAAGTACCATAATAACATACCGGGATCTTAATATTACAATATTAAACAATTAACACTCTCTTCAAATGATAAAAAAAGATTCTGAAAGCTGTTATATATAATATACAGTTGCATATTTTTAATTTGTACTTGTCGTTGTCTACCAGGTGATTAAAGCTATAGATGAGGGTTACAGGCTGCCCGCTCCGATGGACTGTCCCGTCGTCCTCCACCAGCTGATGTTGGACTGCTGGGAGAAGAGCAGAAGCGAACGGCCCAAATTTGGGCAGATCGTCAACACTCTTGACAAACTGATCCGCAACCCAAACAGCCTGAAAGAGCTCGCTAACAGCTCGGTCTGGTGAGAAACTCGTATTAAAATTCAGCCAATATTTGTGCATACGTAAGCTTTTCACATGATTTTTAACCTTGCATAAAAGCCACTTTTTGACCCTGGATTAGTTAATGTTTACACCGCAGTAAATCATGTTAAATCCTGTTTTCCTGTAAAAATATCTAAATATCCTTGAAACAAGATTGTTTTATTTTATTTTATTTTATTTTGGCCAGTAGGCAGTTTTTATTTTATTTTTGAAAGAAATTATTACTTTTGTTCAGCAAGGATGCACTCAATTTTATTGCATTATTTATTTATTTATATATATTTTTAAAGAAATTATTACTTTTGTTTGGCAAGGATGCATTAAATTTTATTTTATTATTTATTTATTTATATTTTTTTGAAAGAAATTATTAATTTTGTTCAGCAAGGATGCATTAAATTGATCAAAAGTCACAGTAAAAACATGTTACAAAAGATTTCTATTTCAGACAAATGCTGTTCTTTTGAACATTCTATTCTGAGAAAATGGTATGATGGTTTCAACAAAAAAAATATTAAGCAGTACTGTTTTCAACATCGATAAGTTTCTTGAGCTGCAGATCAGCCTATTAAAATTGTATTTTATTTTTAAAAGAAATTATTACTTTTTTCAGCAAGGATGCATTAAATTTTATTTTATTATTTATTTATTTTTTTTTTTTTTTTTTTTTTTAATAAATTATTACTTTTGTTCAGCAAAGATGAATTAAATTGATCAAAAGTGACAGTAAAGACATTTTTAATGTTGCAAAAGATTTCTATTTCAGTCAAATGCTGTTCTTTTGAACTTTCTATTCTGAAAAAAAATGTATGATGGTTTCAACAAAAAAAATATAACTATTAAGCAGTAAAATATAACTATTAAAAATAAACTATTAAGCAGTACTGTTTTCAACATCGATAAGTTTCTTGAGCTGCAGATCAGCCTATTAAAATTATTTCTGAAGGATCATGTGACTCTGAAGACTAGAGGAATGATGTTGAAAATTCAGCTTTGCCATCAGAGGAATAAACATTTCAAAATATATTACAAATGGAAAAATTATTTTAAATATGTTTCACAATATTACCTTGGATAAAATAAAATAAAATAAAATAAAATAAAATAAAATAAAATAAAATAAAATAAAATTTTACAGATCCCAAACTTTTGAAAGGTATTTTGAAATTTGGAAACAGACTTAAGAATTAAAGACAAGTCAATATACACTACCGTTCAAACATTTGTGGTCAGTACAATGTATTTATTTAAATGATAAAATAATTTATTTATTAATTTATTCATTCATTTATTTATTTGTAAGAAATAGATTTAATGCAAGAATGGATTAAATTGATCAAAAGTGACAGTGAAGGCATTTATAATGTTGCAAAAATTTATATTTTAGACAAATGCTGTTTTTTTTAACTTTCTATTCTGGAAAAAAAAAAAAAAAATCATGGTTTCAACAAAAAATATTAATAATGTTTTCAACATCGTACATTTTAGAGCATTAAATTAGCCTGTAGGATCATGTGACTGAAAACTTTAACATTTTCAAATATATTAAAATGGAAAAAGTATTTTAAATTCTAATAATGTTTTACAAAATTACAGCTTTACTATATTTTTGATCAATAAATGCAGCCTTGGTGAGAGAAAAAAAATACAGAAAAAGTATTTAAACATCTTTAAAATAAGATAAATTAAAGAAAATTGAATATACATTTACTATGAAAGAAAAAAAATACATGAAATATTAAGGCTCATTTTCAGAGAATGTTGAGAATGTTGGCAATTGTTTAAACCTAAACTTCACTGTATGTTGTTAGGTCTATTCTGAAAAGTACCAATGAAATAAAAACACATTATTTAAATTAACTTAAGTGTCTGAGGGAAGTAATGTTGAATAGTGATTGCAAACATCCCGAATTGTTAAAAAGACACTCTGTGCTAAATATGCAAATTAAAAAACAAGGGTTTCCTCGTGTACAGTGTGTATAAATAGTATAATAAGTGTAAAACATGCATCAAGATAACCCAGGATTATTTTAACTCAGGGTTAACCATTTAAAGTGTGAAAAGCCTGATAAAGTGCTAGAAAGTTGAAACACAAAGAACAGCACTGGTTTAAACCAAAGGCTTGTCTCTTTTAAAGTGATGTACAGATAAAACATTTAAAAGCCACAAAAACAAATCCCTAACAGCTCGAATAAATCCAGAGAAAATCCAATCCAGCTTTTCTGTGTCTGCCCCGTGAACTCTCAAATCTTTCGTTTTATGTGAAACAACAAACAGATAAACTCTGCATTGTCTAATATAACCAAACCTAGTGTCACTGATCCTTTTCCAGCAGACATTCATCTTGCAGCTTTGTAAAAAGACATAGTCGTATAGATAGCCTGAACTCCCATTGTAAAACCTGACATGAGACATAGCGCAGACTCTCCCTCCACCTGCGCTTTATCTGGAGCGCTGGAGACGGGGAGGCAGAGTTCACATTACAGCCGTAAAGCCAGTGACTCAGAGCCCTTCGTGAGATATACGCTTCCTCGAGCCCATCACAGTCTCTCTGATTACAGCCCAACCTGCCAGTCATTTTATCCCTCCGTGTCCAAAGAGGACAAAGAAGAACGAGGGCGTTAAATACATCCCCGGTCTGAGATTGAATTGACCCCCGGTTTTCACTCAAACGCCGCTGTCACTCAGCAGTGTGAACCTAACCCGTCTGTCACGAAGAACGGAAAGGCAACACAATAGGTTTTAACCTCAACTGCAGCTCCTGAACTTTTATCCTCTCCTCGTGAAATTGCTTAAGATGTTGAGTCTCGCAAGTAACTGCTGTGTAAATTCTTGGATCGGCTTGTTTGGTTGGTTCGGGAAAAATTCCTATTATTAAACTATCATAAAGTAAGAGACAAGTGACAGTTTGATTAGATATTTCTTAACTGTAGGTCTGCAGCTGAAGCTTTAATTCTATACTGTATCCTGCAATTCTAGATGCGATTTATAATGCAAGGCCAGTTTCCAGCTCTCTTCTCAATGCTTTAGCAGTGAACCAAACCGCAATTGATACAAATTCAATTTCCTTTTCAGGGAAGACCCCACCACCCCAGAGTTCAGTGTGAGTACGGTGGATGAATGGCTGGACGCCGTCAATATGGGCCAGTACAAAGACAACTTTGCCAGCGCAGGCTATGTTTCTCTAGATTCCATACTGTACATCAGCCTGTGGTAAGTTTGTGTACCAATATAAATGCACTTACTGTATACTTAGTTTAAGTGTGAACCCAAGTGCAGTGTATAAACACATAAACACTTTTGGCAAGTAGGCAGTTTTTATTTTATTTTATTTTTATTTATTTTTTTATTTTATTTGTTTTGGCAAGTAGGCAGGCAGTCCCCTATTTTATTTTATTTTATTTTATTTTATTTTTGTAAAGAAATTATTACTTTTATTTTACTCAAGTAGGCTGTTTTTATTTTATTTTATTTTTTCTAAAGAATTTATTACTTTTATTTTATTTTTATCAAGTAGGCAGGTTTTATTTTATTTTATTTTATTATATTTTATTTTGACAAGTAGGCAGGCAGTCCCCTATTTTATTTTATTTTATTTTTGTAAAGAAATTATTACTTTTATTTTACTCAAGTAGGCTGTTTTTATTTTAATTTATTTTTTCTAAAGAATTTATTACTTTTATTTTATTTTTATCAAGTAGGCAGGTTTTATTTTATTTTATTTTATTATATTTTATTTTGGCAAGTAGGCAGGCAGTCCCCTATTTTATTTTATTTTATTTTATTTTATTTTTGTAAAGAATTTATTACTTTTATTTTAGTTTTATCAAGTAGGCAGTTTTTATTTAATTTTTTATTTAATTTTATTTTATTTTGTAAAGAATTTATTACTTTTATTTAACTTTTTATTAAGTATTTTATGTTATTTTATTTATTTGTATCTTGTATTTTTTTATTTGTATTTTTATTTTTATTTTTATTTTGTATAGAATTTACTACTTGTATATTTACCATTCGTTTATTTCAAAGAAATGCTATTCTTTTGAACTATATATATATATATATATATAAATATATATATCAAAGAATTCTGAGAAGAAAAACACAGTTTCAAAAATATTAAGCAGTACAACAGTACAACAAAATTATCCAAATATTAGAATGATTTCTTAAGGATCAAGTGACACTAAAGAATAAAAATTTATTCTCAAAAATAAATTCCATTTATTAAAATAGCAGTCATTTTAAATTGTTTTACAGTATTTTTAATCAAATAAATTCAGACTTGGTGAGCAAGTTTAAAAGCATTAAAAATTTTACCATCCTCAAACTTGTGAATTGTACGCCAGGGTTATTATAGTAAACTAAAACCTAAAAAACTAAAAAATAAATAAAATACATGTTTACAAAAAAAAAAAAAAAAAAAAAAATTATTTCAGCTGGTTGGCATTTCTTAATTTTGTTTTGTTTATCTTGATATTCTAAAATAACTAAAACTGGGAAAAAAAACTATGTGGACATTTAAAAACAATAAAAATGACAAAAAAAAAAGATTTACAAAAACTGAAAATAAATCTCATTAAAATATTACACAATACATCAGTAAGGCCATAAGATATAAGAGAAATCATACTACTGTTTTTTTATATAAAAAAATATTTTTTGCTTCTATAACCAAACAAATACATTGTATCCAGTATTACACAATTTCCTAAAACTTCTCTTTTCTATCCCTCGTTCCTCAGTGAGTTAAGCAAGATGGGCGTGACTCTGGTCGGGCACCAAAAGAAGATTCTCTCGGCCGTCCAGAGTTTGCACGCACAGGGGACTCACGTGCAAGTATAACAAGCCTTCTCCACCGCCTGAGAGCGTACAGACTGAGAGAGTTACCAACTGCTCCCACCGCAGTCCCACCGCAGCTTCACCGTACAGATCCCACCCTGGATGTTTCCGCATACGACCCTTTTGTCAGCACTCTGGCTTCCGTCCACGCACGTCCGAGCTTCCTACAGGCAAAGGGACACACCGAGACCGATCTACAACCGCTTGACAAGGCCACGGCAAATCAGATATGAAGTATGGTTATTAAAAGAAGAACAATTATACAATTCACAACTTGTGTTTCAGTTTCAACATGTATTTCATATGTGACGTTTTGCATATCAGAGGTCGAACTGTTATTCGTAAAAGGAGGGTTGTTGGGGTTTTTTTTTGTTCTCACATCCGTGTTTGGGATATCAGTCTGTCCTCCTACATCACTTATAAGCCACAGTGAAATATCAGATGTTTATAATATATTTATTTTGTCGTAAGTGAGGCAGCGTTTGAGCACTGATGGATTCAGGTCGCAGTTTCCAGTATGCAGGCGAAAAGGCGACAGAGGTTTGCGTTCGACCAGCAAAGATGGCCGGAAACATCTGCGACGAAAAAGACGACGTACACGGGACGACAAGATAAGCTGAGAAATAACCGTTCGTCATCGCCATGTTGCTTATGCAAACAGTGCAAACACACTTCCAGATGTCTTAAATAAAATTGGTATCCACTGCAAAGTTTGTGCACATCACATCCAGTAAAGACAGCTCGGAAAGGTCATTTTCATCATGAAGTGCGCGTGCGCGTGCGCTCTTGTGCACCATCGTCTTTACGTTTACACTCGTAGTGCGTGACGACTATTGTACTATAGTGTATAAAATGTACAGTGTTGATTTAAAAAAGAAGACAAAAGCGAAAAAACACGAGAAAAACTAGAATGTTTGTAATGATGTACTTTTATTTAGAATGAAGAGGAGGAAGCGGCCCGTGTGGTGGCGTTATCACCGTCGTTCGCCGATGTGCGATAATAACTCATCTCTGGAATGTAGCATGGATCCTAAGCTTCATCTTTGATTGACAGGTGACAGTGACTGCAGTTTTTTCACTCAAGTGGTGCCCTTAGCTGCTTGACTTTAGATGCCTTATTAACTGTGCAGTTCTCTCTCTCTTTTTTCTCGTCCTCCCCTTAGAAACGATATCATGAAGTATAATGTATATAGTATTTATCATTGCGTCATTGAGAAGCCAGGCTCGACGTGTTTACCGTTGTTTTAGTCTGCTGTTTGTGGAAACGCGTATAGGGACGGAGAGGTTTTCACGACTCTATTGGACCCAACTAAATTCCTCATGCTAACTTTACCGAGACTGATTTGCTGCACTGTATATTTTTGTACTAGTGAGGTTGTTCTGTAAAGTAGAAGTCTACCTGTTTTATTTAAATATATATGAGACGTAAATACAGGAACGGATGGAAATGGGAGATAATCATACTTCAGATCGTGATTCCCTGACGTCATTTCACATTTTGGTTCCTTTTATGTCATTGTTTTGATGCTTCAGCACAGCACTGTAACTCATCGCAAGACCGCCTCGGATTCTGTACGTTTTTTTTTTCTTTCACATTTCCTGCGCTGCTTTTGTGCGAAAATCTGCGGAATTTTGCTGAAAGGAATTGAATATGCTAAAATATGTTTATTCAAAATTCATTTAAGGGATTAGGTTATTTCTAGATTAAAAATTCCTGATGATTTACTCACCCCCAGGTCATCTAAGATGTTCGTGTCTTTTTTTCTTTAGTCGAAAAGAAATGAAGGTTTTTGAGGAAAACATTCCAGGATTTTTCTCCAGATAGTGGACATCAATGGGGATCAATGAGTTAAAGGTCCAAATTGTGGTTTTAATACAATCCCAGCTGAGGAATAAGGGTCTTGGCTAGCGAAACAATCATTTTCTAAATAAAATATACATTTATATAATTTTTAACCACAAATGCTCATCTTGCACTAGCTTTGCGATGTGCGTCTATGACTTGTGGTTAGTTCTTCGTCTGTGTACTTCATATAAAAAATTTGGTTGGGTAATATAAAAAACTCTAATTTTCTCCTCCAATGTCATCCACCATTGTTATTTAACATTTCTTTTTGTGAAAGACGTTTTACTTTTTTTGCAAGTTTCCTTGCGCAGGTCAGAAAGGCCCTGTTGTGCTTAATACAAATGTGGTCATAAATGAAAATCAAAACTTTTTGCAGTCACATCCTCATTAGGAGACTCTATGAAATGTTTTTTTATGTTTAGTTATGTTTAGTTCTTAGTGCCACTTAAATTTAAACTAATCTGAGGCACGCAAATATGGCCAATAAAATAAAATGTTGGTACTTCCACCTACATCACGCGTGACCTTTCCAACGTGATTACAGAATGCGTGAAGTCAAGCTAGTGCAAGATGAGCATTTGTGGTTAAAAATATATATATATATATATATATATATATACTTTTATTCAAGAAAATGAACAATCATTTCGCTACACTGTAAAAAAAAAAAAAAAAAAAAAAAACTTAAAACTTGTTTCAACTTAAAAAAGTAAGTGTATATTCTGCCTTAAAATTTTCAGTTTACTCAACTGAAATATTCACATTTCCATGTAGTACAACTTAATATTTCATGTTGACTAAACTTAAAATTTTAAGGCAGCATGAACACTTACTTTTTTAAGTTGAAACTACTTTTTTTTTTTTTTTTAAGTTATTTCTTTTTTACAGTGTAGTGAAGACCCTTATTCCTCGCTGGGATTGTGTAGAGCCCACTGAAAATGTAATTTGGACCTTCAGTTTGTTGGCTCCCATTGAGAAAAACTTGTAAAAAGTTTTCACCAGTTTCAACTTAAAAACTAAAGTTCAGCAGCTGCCTTAAAATTTTAAGTTGAATCAACTTAAAACTCCAAAGTAATTTCGACTACAATAAAGTGAGTTAAAATGACTTGTACTTTTAAGTTGATTTAACTAAATTTTAAGGCAGCGGCTAAACTTATGTTTTTAAGTTGAAACTGTTGAAAACTTTTTAGTGTGGAATGTTTTCCTCAAAAACCTTAATTTCTTTTCAACTGAAGAAAGAAAGACGTGAACATGTTGGATGACAGGGGTGAGTAAATTATCAGGAAGTAAAAAAAAAGTCAGAATTCTGTGGCCGCAGATTCCATGTGGGTTTAATTACGCACACATAACCACAGTTCCTTTCATCAATTTTTAGGGAAAATCCATCATCATCTGTTATTAGAAGATGTTTAACTGAATACCTTTCATAAAATGTGAATAAAATGTGAACATATTTAGTTCCCTTAATTAAATGGCATAAGCAGCATACGTTTAAAAATATAAGTCATACTGATAAATGCAAGGATCACTTATAACTATTGCACTTTTCTTTAGTTTTTTTTTTTACCCCATGCATATTTTAATGAGAGAGAGAGAGAGAAAAACACTCCCTTAAACCAGTGATTATGCATTTAGATGAATTTTGTTCTGTCCTGAGATTGTTAATGAACTAAATCTGAGATTTCAATATAAAAGTAATTGCAGAAGGCCAGAAACCCATCCATTTTTATGCTCATTTTTTTCAATCCAAAATTAAATCCATTCAACTCTGTCTAGGGAGGCAATATGCTGATGTGGCAAAATTGCATTGAAATAATAAAAACATAATGATGATGGTGATGGTGATGGTGATGATAATGGCAAAATTAATGACTATTAATAAAACATAAGCTCCGGTTTTTACTACTGCAACATAAACTTTCCAGTTTTGCAAAAAAGAATTCTATCTATATATCTGTTCACCAAATGAATCAAAGCAGGTGTGTGACTAAACAGTGTTAGTGGCAGGATGTGGAATGTTGTTAATATGATAGAAGATGATAGATGAATCTTGCTTATAAATTGTCTATCGAGTTGTTGTCTTTTGTTCCGCCCCGGCTCTGTACATGTGTTTGGGCTGATCCTTTGTGAATGATCTCTGTTCTTTTGTAAGCTATGTGCCCATCTCTCCACACACTGCAGGTTTCTATGAGCTCGCAAAAAAGGGTGTACGCATTGAGATTCTTCATGTCGCTGTAATAAATGCTAATATTTTTAATTTCTCACCTGAAGCTTTGGCGTCTCTTTTCCTTCTTCTTTAATTGCACTTATGGTTCTTTATGATACACACACACAAATGGTGTAGAAACAATTTTCACTAAGAAATTGCTAGTAAGTTACACAAACAATTGCAAAGAAAGGGCAAGAAAAACATGGAATTTAACATTTTGAAGCAGAAAAAATTGCGTTTTCTTGTAAAATGTACTCTGATAATCAAATATGTATGCATATTTATTTATGATGATGCACTATATGCAATTTACAATACCTGTTGTATTGCACATCCAAAATACAACACAATACCCTGTTATATATATATTATATATATTTTATTATATTATAAAATATATTTTATTTTATTTTTTTTCAATTCAAATACCTGTTGTATTGGACATCCAAAATACAAAAAAAGTGTTGCACACAAAAATATTAGAATCAAAATGTCACCACATTTTTATTATTATTATTATTATTTTTTAAGTTATTATATTAGATATCACTTAAATATTTACAAATGTAATAAATAAAAATATTTTAAAATAAATAAATAAATAATTAAATACAATGTGTTCTTTTTTAAAATAGTACAGTTTAAACTTATAAATTTAAATAAACTTATATCGACTTTGACAATTGTATATATATATATATATATATTTTTTTTTTTTTTTTTTTTTTTTTTTTTTTCAATTCACAATGTCTGTTGTATTGCACATCCAAAATACAGAAAAAATATCCGTGTAAATTGACCCTCTACACATGAATTGCACCAAAATATTGGAATTAATTGTAAGATTTCCTGATGCACTGAATTAATTAGTAAATAATCAAATAGTAATCAAATCATAAAACATCAAAGCAATCATTTACACCCCTATTTAGATATACATTTATAAGTAAAATGTATTACGTTTAAAAAAGGTGCATTTTCTCTTTATTCAATCACAGATTTTATTCAAAAATGTGCAAAAAATAAATAAATAAAAAATACTTGCACGCCAAAATATTACAATCAAAATGTGACCAAATCTTAGATTTCAGGATGCAGTGGGTGATTTTGTAAATAACCGCATAGTTAGAAGATAAAAAATAAAATAAATAAAACCTGCTATTTTTTTAAATAGAATATTACAGATTGCACCTTTGTGTGCCTCAGATTTGTTTAAATTTAAGTGGCACTAAGAACTAAACATAAAAACATTTCATAGAGTCTCCTAATGAGGCTGTAACTGCAAAAAGTTTTGATTTTCATTTACGACCACATTTGTATTAAGCAAAACAGGGCCTTTCTGACCTGCGCTCTGTGCCCGAGACGGATGTCATATTCTCCAGAGAGAGAGAACGGGTCAGAGAAGGTCAGCTTTTAAAAGCACTCCTGCCTCTCTTCTCACTCTATGTTATGGCCATTACAACCAATCCCCACTCTCTCTTTCTCTCCTTTGTCTTGCTGTGCATTATAAAGCACACACACACACACATCATATGGAACACATAGTCATTTTTCAGCCATCATTAGTATGGCAGTCGGACAGATTTATGGCCAGCCTGTAGGGCCACAATAATACAATCAGCAGGCAAGACAGTACAGATGAACATTACGGACGGTTTTTCAAACAAATCATATTGCGTTACAGAAGTTCAAACAGTACACAAATCATCTCTAACATAGTGGGATTCGCCACATGTCAGAACGGGCCGCGTTGCCCCGGCTGGGAAAAGAAATAATGAAAGCGGCTTCTGCGTTTAATGAGTATTACATAGGCTTTTGTGTTCCCATTTCGCATGGAACAAATCACAAAGGTGGGACGTTTTCTAATTAAGTAAAGAAGTGTAAAAAAAGGTTTATTTTGCATGTCACTGTGAGCGTGTGAAGTGTGTGTGGGCTGATTTTTACAAGGGGCAAGGGGTCGGTTTTCCAGCGCTGCTGTCCGAAGCCTCCGGAGGTCTGAGTGGATCTATATCGCACCATCCCGGCTCTGGCTCCTGTGTTCTTTTAATGCCTTCTGCACTCACATTAAGAGACACCTAAGCCCCCGTCTGACAGCATGACTGAGAGGGGTAATTAGACTAAACACCCTCGGGACGCGCTACGGCGTGCGTGTGTGTTACAGCGAGAGTGAGTAAAAGTGAATTTGTTCGCTTAGTGTGTTTCTACATTTGTTCGGAGTGAATCCGTCCACTGTACGAGTTTGCGCACACGTCCCGACAACCCCATCCGTCATGTTTTGGCCTTTCGAGCCTTCCTCGCCTCACCATATAACCTTTTTAAATTATGTCAATGTGTATTTCAGAATGAATCAATACGTCCTACTGTGGCCGATTGTTCACATCTGCTAATATATGGACTTGGGCCTAATTTGTGGTTTGGTAAAATGACACATTATCACGGGGTGATCCATCACACCGTCCTAAATGACAGCCGGTCATCCTTTCTGCCCTGCTTACTGGTGTCATATGATTGCATAATATGGTGAACATGACAAAGGAAGATTGAAGAGGATTTAATTCGGGTCACGTGACTGGATGGCGCGACTGTCCGGGAACCCAATGTGCTCTATCTTGGATGTGTTTAACTGGGAAGCACTTACAGTTGAGGTCAAAAGTTTACACCCCCCTTTCAGAATCTGCAAAATGATAATTATTTTACCAAAATAACAGGGATCATACAAAATGCATGTTATTTTTTATTTAGTACTGAACTAAATAAGATATTTCACATAAAAGATGTTTACATATAGAGTAAATAATAGCTGAATTTATAAAAAATGACCCGGTTCAAAAGTTTACATCCCCTTGATTCTTAATACTGTGTTGTTACCTAAATGATCCACAGCTGTGTTTTTTTGTTTAGTAATAGTTGTTCATGAGTCCCTTGTTTGTCCTGAACAGTTAATCTGCCTGCTGCTCTTCACAAATTCTTTGGTTTTCCAGCATTTTTGTGTTTTTGAACCTTTTCAAGCGCTACAGCGTGCATGTGTGTTACAGCGAGAGTGAGTAAAAGTGAATTTGTTCGCTTAGTGTGTTTCTACATTTGTTCGGAGTGAATCCGTGCACTGTACGAGTTTGCGTACACGTCCCGACAACCCCATCCGTCATGTTTTGGCCTTTCGAGCCTTCCTCGCCTCACCATATAACCTTTTTAAATTATGTCAATGTGTATTTCGGAGTGAATCAATACGTCCTACTGTGGCCGATTGTTCACATCTGCTGAATTTATAAAAATGACCCGGTTCAAAAGTTTACATCCCCTTGATTCTTAATACTGTGTTGTGTGGTTTTGAGATCCATCTTTTCACACTGAGGACAACTGAGGGACTCATATGCAATTATTATATATGGTTCAAACGCTCTCTGATGCTTCAGAAGGAAAATCCATGCTTTAAGAGCCAGGGCTGGGGGAATTTGAAGATCAGGGAAAATTAACCTTATTTTGTCTTCTGGGAAACATGCAACCATCCTCTGTAGCCTCTGACGGGCAGAACTAAATGAAAAAAAATATGATATTTAGGCAAAATAAGAAAAATACACAACTCCATTCTGCTTAAAAGTTTTCACCCCCGGCTCTTAATGCATGGTTTTTCCTTCTGACGCATCAGTGAGCATTTGAACCTTCTGTAATAGTTGCATATGAGTTCCCTCAGTTGTCCTCAGTGTGAAAAGATGAATCTCAAAATTGTTGAAAAGGGTTCAAATACACAAAAATACTGGAAAACCAAAGAATTTGTGGGCCCAGAAAGATTTTTCTGAAGAGGAGCAGGCAGTTTAACTGTTCAGGACAAACAAGGGACTCATGACCAACTATCACATTAAAAAAAAACAAAAAAAAACAGCTATGGATCATTCAGGTAACAACACAGTATTAAGAATCAAGGGGATGTAAACTTTTGAACCGGGTCATTTTTTATAAATTCAGCAATTTTTTTCTCTTGTGGACTATATGTAAACATCTTTTATGTTAAATATCTTATTCAGGTCAGTACTAAACAAACAATAACATGCATTTTGTATGATCCCGCTTATTTTGGTAAAATCGTTATCATTTTGCAGATTCTGAGAGGGGGTGTAAACTTTTGACCTCAACTGTAATACATTAAGCTTGGACAGATGCTAATTCAAAGCCACTTCAATCCAATCTAAAAATCAGATTATAAAAATTAATTAAAAATAAAAAATAATTATAGTTAGATAAATGCACAAATAAATTCGAATTACTTTCTTACTTGTGGCCCAGTGGCTGTTTTTTTAATTTGTCATCTAATCCTGGTTGATTAGCGGTGACATTTAGCGTTAGCTCCCTGCGTGCCCGGCCTTTTCTTTCATTAAGGCGAAAACAAAACGTTCAGAGCACAACAAGTGCCATCCTCACATGACAGTGAATAGCAAAAAGGTCACACACCGTAGCACTTTGATCAGTACTAGAATCCTGAAGGAAATCTAGCATGCTAGTTCCCTCATTATGTGACCTCGACAGAGTTTTACAGTCAGTCTGTGAATGTTGAACCTAAAATTTATGGCTACCAAATTTATGTGAGTTTATTTTTCCCTCTGTAAACCAAATCACATTTGTTTCTCGGTGAGAAAAACCCCAGCTGGTTGTACTCACGTAGTGAGATACTAGGGGAACGTGTGATTGCGGCACAGTCCTCTGTGTTTAATATGATCCGGCTCCTCGCTGAGCTATTGTTTGACTGTGGTAGAGGATGAGCCACAGGAAGTGTGGGAGAATTTCAGCTCACAAAGGGGATCTTCACATTTAACTAGATTAGTCCGGCCGTCATCCTAATCCACTTCAGCAAAACACATCTATAGGGACGGCTTACTCACAAACAGCGCTGTCATGGCTGTTGTAGACATGTTCGGCGAGGGCCCTCTGAATGGTGTTTTTAAAGATTGTACAGTTCGACCATTGTAAGCAGCTTTATTGAAATTGAAAATCAGCCACACTGAGAGACAATGAACGGTTCAAGAATTTGCATCTTCAATAGGGGCTTTCCTTCAGCTCCTGAACTGTAAGCAATAAGTCATTTTTCATATTACGCCTCCGAAGTAACATCTTAGTCGTTGAATGGCAGTGTTGTCTAGTGGTTAAAGATCTAGATATCAAGAGGATATCAGTTTGTCAGTGACTTTCACCACTGCCCTTTGAGCAGTAGTTTACAGAACAAAATGCTCCCATTATAATCCACTAAGATGTATAAACTGCAAGTGGTGCAACAGTTTATAGTATAATGCTATGTTGGAGAGCCAAATCACTTGTCCACAGAAATTAAATTAAATTAAATTAAATTAAATAAACTAAATTGAAGTTTATTTTAACTAAATTAAATTAATACAATAAAATAAGCAAAATTACCTTTTTTTCAAGCAAAGTCAAGCAAAGAGAGAAAAAAAAACTTTTAATTATAAAAAGCTTGAAATAAAGAGCTTGAAACTCTGGAAAAAAAAGATACAAAAGCTGTCAATGTAGCCTATACATATTAGTACCTAAAAGGCACCTAAATGAGTGCAACAGTAGAATGTTTCATAAATAAAATAAAATAATTAAAAATGACATTAAATTAAAAATTAAAATAATTGAAATAAAAAAATAAAAATAGGTTAAATTAAAAATAAAATAAATTAACTTAAATGAAAAATAAGTTAAATAAAATAACAATTAAATTAAATAAATATTCAGTTCAATTAAAATTTATATGAAAATAAATAACATACAATACAATATATTAAATTAAATCAGCAAATATAACTTTACTAAAAAATAAAATTAAATTAAAATGAATTAAATTAAAAATAAAATTAAACAAAAAATGAAATTAAAATGAAATAAAAATAAAAACAATTAATTAAAATTGAAGTTAAAATAAATAAAATCAAATACAATAAATTAAAGCAAATTAAAAATTAAAATAAATTAAATTTTAAAAAATAAAAATAGGTTAAATGAAAAATAAAATACATTAACTTAAATTAAAATAAGTTAAAGAAAATTAAATTAAATTAAAAATAAAATATAAAATTAAATTAAATTAAATATTACATTTAATTTAATTTAATTAAAATTGAAATGAAAATAAATAAAATACAATACAATATATTAAATTAAATCAGCAAATATAACTTTATTAAAAAAAAAAAAAAAAAGCCAAGCTAAGATCACTGGCTGCTTAGCAAACAGTAAGATCAATAAAAAATACTTTTACTTTTAAAAAGATGTAACTTGAAATAAAGAGCTTGATACTCTGGAAAAAAAGATACAAAAGCTGTCAATGTAGCTTATACATATTAGTACCTAAAAGGTACTAATGAGAGTGCTACAGTAGAATGTTTCATAAATAAAATTTAATTTAAAATAAAATAAAATAAAATAAAATAAAATAAAATATCAATTAAATTCAATTCAATTAAAAAATAAGTTAAAATAAAAATTAAGTTAAATATCAAATATCAAAATAAAATAAATAAATAAATAAAATTAAAATTAAATAAAAAAAATAAATTAATTAAATTAAAATTTAAATGAAAATAAAATAAATTACAATAAATTCAATTAAATAAATTGAAATTAAATTAAATAGTCAAATATAAGCAAATATAACCAAAAAAAAAGACTTGCATGCCAAACAGTGAGAAAAAAAAAAACCTGTAACTTTAAATACAGAGCTTGAAACTTTGAAAAAAAAGATACAAAAGCTGTCAATGTACTTACTTACACATATTAGTAAATAAAAGGTACTAATAAGAGAATAACAGTAGAATGTTTCATTAATATTATTCAATTTTTTTCAAAAAAAAAAAAAAAAAAAAGGTTGCACGATTTTTCATTAAAAAATGTTTTATTAAGCAAATTCAAAGTGTCATACTTTCACTAGAAAATACAGTCCCTCACATAACAGAATGTTATTATGTAACAAAAATAATAATTAACTAAAGGAGCTGCTCAGTGATATGGTGAACAAAGTTGTTACTATATCATACAAATATGACAAGGCTGTAATTGACCAATTTACATCCAGAACTTTAACAAGGCTGCAACTGACCAATCAACCTCTAGAACCTGGAACTATACAGTTTATAATGTCTTCTATTGCTATAATTACATTTTACATAAATGCATCCAGTAGACGCTTTTATCCAAAGCGACTTACAAAAGAGAAACAAAGCTGATTTTATGGAATACCAATATCAGGACTGCACATATCCATCAGACTTTTTCATGCACGATCAGCTGTAGCGTTTGACAGTAGAGATGTTACTTCACAGACGGCGGATGTTAATTAGTGCCTGTTGGAACAGATGCCCGTCTATCAGCCTGCTAGAAAACCAGCCTACCAGCATCACTCACAAAAAAAGTCAAACTGCTCCTCTGACTTATGCACTGATGAGTCAGCACCTCTCAGTCTACAACCACACTTGCTTATTCTAGTCATCAAATCTTTAAAGTGATTGGATAAAGTTTTGGATTTCATCAAAAATATCTTAATTTGTGTTCTGAAGATGAACAAAGGTCTTACAGGTTTGGAACGAGCTAAGGGGAATTAATGAGAGAATTTTCATTTTTGGGTGAACTATTCCCTTAAAGCATTTGACCTTGGCTCGTGCACTAAAAGCGGTTTTTGAGATACCACAGTTGATGCTGTTGTTGCCTCTTGCTGTGCTTGTTTTCATTCCAAGTTATTTGGTTTTTCATGGAATTTTAATGTGTCTATCAAAGCACTTCCTGCCTCGAATTTTCATTAGCTATCGAAGTTCCTAATTCAATTTCAAAAGTGAGTATGGCGCTTTAAATTGTATTACATGCATGGGCCGTATCACGCTCGCTTTGATCAGCGCGCCGCAGCGAGACGCTCAATACTGTTGACCCATGCAGGAAAGAATGCGCCCGTTGCATTCTGCCACGCCAGAGAAAGAAAGAGAGAAGAAAGGGGAGAGCTGTCACCATCTACGCTACATGTTTTGACTGCTGTCCTTGCTTTCCACCAGCACCGGGCCGCTCGCCAGCATTCCCATTGTGAGTGTTATAGTGAACCGCTCAATAACATTTGGTTGACTTTCCTCTTTCAAAAAGAGCATTATTTTGGGGTTTTGTGGGGAGCTGGTGGATCGTACAGGATATTTCTCAGTGGAGGTCTGGATTTGCTCTAACCCTCTGCAGATGTGCTGCTTTTTGGTGCACAGCTGGCACTCGTTTCTGGAAGACTCGCCTCTGCCGGTTGCAGATGATTGTGGGGTGAAAAATGAGCGTCGGTTCTGTCTTTTTCGCGGTGTGTTCCAGAGACGTCGTGCCACATCTTGCAAACGTTAAATCGCAGAATGTCCCGTCTGAACGCTGGAAGAGAGATATTAAGAAAAAGATTATAGTGGGTGATGCCATTGTGTGAGCTCAGGGAAATCTAGATTTACTTGCTGATGGGCTTTTGGCCGTGATGAACTACCACACACAGACAGCGCTCTGATCCAGTTCTATTGCAGTCTCGCAGTCTGGTATTCATTTCAACCTATTCTGGCTAAGAGAAAGAGACCATCTTAGTGATATGTAAAGTATTTATAATAATAACTCCTTACATTAATATAGTGCTTTACATAGGAAGGGAGGAATCTCCTTCTCCTTACCTGACATTTAGGGACAGGAAAATCCGACATTGGAAACCACCAAAGAGGTTAACTAAATACTGTTCAAAAACTTTTGACTGGTAGTGATTTTTAATGGGGTTTTTTTGTTTGTTTGTTTGTTTTTTTAAGATGTCTGTTCTGCTCACCAAGTCTGCATTTATTTGCTTCAAAGTACAGCAAAAATTGTAACATTTTGAAATATTTTTAATATTTAAAATAACTTTTCTATTTGAATATATTTACATTTATTTCTGTGATTTCAAAGCTGAATTTTTTGGCATCCTTACTCGTCACATGATCCTTCAGAAATCATTGTAAGATTCTGATTTGCTGCTCAAAAAACATTTATTATTATTATTATTATGTTAAAAACAGCTGAGTAGATTTTTTTCAGGTTTCTTCGATGAATAGACAGTTACGAAGAACAGTATTTATCTGATATAGAAATCTTTTGTAAAATTATACATTTCTCTATCATCACCTTTGATCAATTTAAAGGCTAAAAAAAGTATTCATTTTTATACAATATAATTTTTATTTTAATATATATATATATATATATATATATATTCAT
Source organism: Labeo rohita (assembly GCF_022985175.1). Lineage (NCBI taxonomy): Eukaryota > Metazoa > Chordata > Actinopteri > Cypriniformes > Cyprinidae > Labeo > Labeo rohita. The sequence goes on from NC_066870.1 coordinate 28,976,782, forward strand.
ATATATATATATTAGAATGATTTCTGAAGGACATTTGACACTGAAGACTGTAGTAATGATGCTGAAAATTTAGCTTTGATCACAGAAATAAATTACATTTTTGAATATATTTACTGCTTTTGCTGTATTTTTGATCACAAAAATGCAGGCCTGGTTAGCAGAAGAGACTTCTTTAAAAAAAAATTAAAAATTAAAAATGACTGTTCAAAAACTTAACTGTGAGTGTGGTAGAATATATACAGGTCCTTTTCTCTGTAACAATTTAAAATTGTTAATTCTTACAATAATTGCATTTATGGTCATTTTAATAGGGGAAAAAATGTAAAATACTACAGTAAAAAAACTTTAATCGATGAATGGTAATTTCTGTTAAAATCTGTACTAGATCTAATGAAACAATTAATTCATTTTCACAGTAAAAAAACTGTTAAATCTACAGATTTTGGAAGTAAAACTGTAAAGACTGAAATTTATGTATGTGCTTTTTTCATATTTCTCAAAATTCACAGTGCCTCTAAATTATCAAAACACCTCTCAAAATGTTTGCTACAGATGGAAAAAAAACGCAGAAAATTGAACCCGATCTGAATTTTTTTTTTATGACGTATGAATTTAATTTTTTAGCGTGCAAAAATTTCGAATGAGAATTTTGGACTCTTTTTATTACAGTAAAAAATTCCCTGTGTGACACTTCACGTTTAATGTTACGTAATTTAAATAATTATATATTTCTTAATATCTCATTATCTCACCTTAAGCTCATTTTATAAGGATAGCTTTTACTTTTTTATTATTTTTTATTTTATATTACTTTTGTTTTGAATGCATCTTTTCTCTTCTTGCTTATTGTATAATTCTTATATGTCATATGTTGTTTTTTTTAATTGTTCTCATAAGGCACTTTGAAAAGTAACATTTAATGATGCTATGGAAATTAAAGATTATTATTATTGTTCGTTTTTTTATATCAGCTTTGGTTTTATCAAATTTTGGATTATCGTTATAATCACTTCCATGAAAACTACAATGTTGCAAACATTTTTTACGGTAAAATTTCAGCAACTACAGATGCCCTTTGATAAAAATGTCTTCATACTTTTTTATATAACAGTGAAGTTAATGCATTATAGGTATCAGACATTTTTTTTAAATTTATTTATTTATTTTTTTGCTAAATTTAATAATTTAGATTGAAGTTTATTTTAAATTATACTATTATAATTTCAATGACTTTTTTATGTGTCCTATTTTTTAAAAGTTTGGGAATCATTTCTTTATTTAATATTTAAAAGTAATATTAAAAAAAAAAAAAAAAAAAATTATTTTAATATATTTTAAAATGGAATTTATTCCTGTAATGCTAAAGCTGAATTTTCAGCAGCATTACTCTGCAGTGATTTTTCAGAAATTATTCTAATATGCTGATGTGGAGCTCACAAAAAAAAAAAAAAAAAGATCATTATTAGCAATGTTGAAAACAGCTGTGCTGCTTAATACAGCATGTTTGTGGAAATGACAGAAATCTTTACATTATAAATTCTTTACTGTCACTTTTGATCAACTGAATGCATTCTCGTTGAATACAAGCATTAATTTCTAGTATAAAAAAAGAACTAATAATTAATTAATTAAATAAATGCAACCTGCAACCCTACCCAGGACAAGCAGTTTGGAAAGTGTGTGCGCTGAGATTACATAAAGTAAAGAACAACCCAACTCACCAACATAAACAAGTTTCTGCGATCATAAAGACAATCTACCTGTCAGTGATATATTATCTTATCTCCTGTTCCTAAGCAACATATGTGTGCAATTAGATTATTTAGATGAGTACAGCACATTTATGAAGAATCCCCTTTATCATTTATTTGAATTAGCATTCCATTATACATATACATTTGCCAGATGCTGTTCAATCAAAGTGGTGCATTCAAGGTATACATTTTTTCAGCACCATGACGTAGGTGTTGCCAATACTCTATCAGCTCAGCACAGCTACAACAACTTGTCGTTTGTTGCAAAAAGAGTTTATTTCCAGCAGAAAATCCTTCAAACTAGCTTTGTGAACATTTTTAGCAGGGCAAAAAAGCCCAACTGCAATCACAGGATTTAGCTCACCCTGTTCTTCCAAACAAGGGTTACAACTATACCTCAGCAAGCGTTGATTATCCTGGCACACTGAAACACTTGTCCCTCTGGCATCACTGCCTGTACGAGAAAAAGAAAGAAACAGCAATTGAAAGATTGAAAGTGGAAAAGTAGGTCTGTAGTCGTGATATGTCATCGAAAAAGCACATGGGAGTGAGATTGCAGCGGAGCACTGAGGGAATGAGAAGCAAACTAAGGCTGCGGATGGAGTGGGAGAGAACAGGGGAGAGGAGTCCCACGCTTCTAGTACTCTGCTACTGTAATGATGAGTGATTGGAGGAAAAGATGATCTGCTATGTTGGACGAGCAGAAGTGGAGAGATGAGTACACTCGTGGACGAAGATGAAAGATGATGACGGAGGGCTGTCTCACACACCTCGCAGCAGAGCAAATAACTGCACCGCTACATTAAACTCAATTCAGCGCTGATGATTTGATCTGATACATTATAGAACATACAGCATACATTCTGTATTCGCTTCTGACAGTTACATGAAGCTAGATCTGCGTCACGGCTGAAGTGGAAAATGCATCTCGGCATGCGAAAAACATCCAAAACATTATATATCCCTAAATCGGTAGTTGATTTAAGAAAGGGGTTTTGTTGGTTTTAAGTGGTTTAAGCTGTTTACTAGGTTCTCAGACAGGGTGTTTAACTGTTCAGTGCTCAACCTGATAAAGGCACAAAGCCCTTTTAAAACCATCAAAACAGACCAGTAAGGATTGACAGACTGGCTACCCACTTTCTTTCTTTCTTGCTTTCTTTCTTTCTTAGCCTGAATACACTCTGGATTTTGATTGATTGATTTTATTATTTTTTTTTTATAAGGTTAGCAGTATGTCAAAGCTGCTTTGTTTACACAAACAACGTATTTATTTAAATTAATGAAATTGGTGGACCTAAACTAATTGCTCAGTTTTCATTCATTTATGAAAAAAAAAAAAAACAAAAAAAAAACATGATTTTTGGTGATCTGTTCATGTTAACACTTCATTAAAATGAAAACTGAATGAATGAATGAATGAATGAATGAATGAATAATTAATTACTTAAATAAATGGGCAGTAAAAATAACTGATTTTTGGTAATCTGTTCCTGTCTTCATACATTAAATAAATAATTAAGTAAATAAATAAATAAATAAATTCTAGGTAGACAGGCAAGTAAATTGATTTTACTTTAACTAAAAAATGATGAATGCATGAACGAATGAATAAATGAATGAATGAATAAATAAATAAATAAATAAATAAATTCTAAATAAATTCTCTCAACACTTCAGTTAAATGAAAATTAAGTAAGTAAAATAAATAAATAAATGATTCAATAAATAAATAAATAAATAAACACATTCTAGATAGACAGGCAAGTAAATTGATTTTACTTTAAAAAATGATAAATGAATGAACGAATGAATAAATGAATGAATAAATGAATGAATGAATAAAGAAATGGGCAGTAAAAAATAACTGATTTTTGGTGATCTGTTCCTGTCAACACTTCAATTAAATGAAAATTAAGTAAGTAAGTAAAATAAATAAACAAATAAATGATTAAATAATCAAATAAATAAATAAATAAGTCGGTAAGTAAAACATAAATGATTTTTGGTAATCTGTTTCTGTCAGCAATTCATTTAATTGACAATAAATAAATAAATTAATTAAAACTTACAAACAAGTAAATTGATTTTACTTTAACTGAAAACTGATAAATAAATGAATAAAGTAAATAAATAAATAGTAAAAAATAAATAAATAAATGGGCAATAGATGGACAAAAAACAGTTAATAGTTTTTTGGTGATCTGTTTCTGTCAAAATTTCACTTAAATGAAAATTTCTTAAACTTCTTAATATATATATATATATATATATATATATATATATTTTTTTTTTTTTAATAAAATGTATTTATCTATTTTATTTATTTATCAGCATGTAATTATTTATGCTCACAATTTTGTATTATTCATAGAAGCAGTTATTTAGCAGAACACCAAAGCTAAATTATTTACTTCTTTATTTATTTATTTATAAGATGGCCTCCTTTAAAACAATGTGCATTTAATAAATTGTAACATACATTTAACCAATGAATTATCAAAACTTTGCTATTTAACATAATACAATGTCAAAGATCATTTCCCAGAGACACAAAATTAGATCCATTAACCTCAAAACTATTACACTGACAAAATCTTAAATGCAAATGTTGAGGTTCAGATAAAAAGCCAAAATTAAAAACTGCGTAATCATTTTTAAGTGTTGATATTAGATTTCTATGGTCAAGAGAAAAATGTAAAGCTACCCTGTATATCTCGGAGAGTAGTTCAAAGTCTTGTCTAATGAAAATGGTGGCCCTGAAATAAGTATTTGGGTAAGGTTAGGTACGTAGGTTAGGTTAGGTAAGGTTAGAGCTCATTTTTCGGGCGAGCTATTGCTGTAACCCTTAATTCAAATGAAAACTGACTTTCTTCTCGATATCGTTTTCTCTCAATCAACTGCAAATCCACAACATTTTAGATCAATGAGGTCAATTCCAGTTTGAAAAGAGGGGATGAGCACGTCACCAGTGAAATGTGAACTTCTCCACCCCATTCACTCCCAATCCAATCCCATTTCCAAAGACTGCAGTCCATCCACAGCCCATTTCCACCTGCCATAAGGCATAAGATAGGAGCAGGCACTGGGGGCTTGATCAATTTCCCTCCGCCACGCCCACTGTGGAGTGGAGCAATCTCTGGCCAACTGTGCAATCGAACAGCGCTGTCAGTCAAACCAGCCTCTGACACTTACCAAAAGTAGTTTAGTTAATGAAAAATCCTCCCCCCACCAACTGAAATAAACCCAAACACAGACAACGGCGTGTGAAAAAGGCAGTGAGGGGGGAAAACATCTCGAACAACGCAATTATTGGAACAAAACAAAAATAAATACATTTTTACACAATGCGCTTCAGTTTGCAGAGGCATCCAGTCACAAAGGAGAATAAAACACTTCAGAAGGCTTCAGGGCTAAGAGTTGAAAGACTGTAGATACTCGGGAGAGATCAGACGGCGAAATGTTCTGGATTTCCATTCACTGCCCCTAATTACACAATTTATGATTCTCCAGAGGACCTCAAGGGCTCCTAAATAAAAGAAACAATTACAAACATGCAAACAGAAAAGACATAATTGCGGCTGTGACTATGCCATGCTGCCTGGAGACGTTTCGTTTGACTGAACTCTGTTCTCAAGTGACTGGGTCCTTAAAGCTGTTGCTTCGCTTTAGATTACGCTATCTTCTGAAGTACTGTTTGCTGAAATTACACCAGTTTAGATTGCTTGAAAATAACCAATTGAGAAAAAATTGGCTCTGCAAAGGACCGGCATTCTTTGTGTTTCAGTTGCTGGTTTTCTAGGTAACTAAAGTAATGTTATTTTAGTTACGTTGAGATACTATTATTGTTTTTATTACATTTTTTATTAAATTTTTGTGTTTTCTGTTTGCATCCTAATTTTAGTTAAAGTTTTAGTAATTTTGTTGTTGTTGTTTTTTTTTTCATTTTTATTTATATAAACATAAAATATATAGTTTTTTTCTTTTAGTTTTTTTAGTATATCAAAACAAACTAAATGAAAAACAAGAAATGTTGCTGTGTTAAAATTCTTATTTTATTTTATATTTCTATATAATATTATATCTATTAAATTATATATATATATATATATATATATATATATATATATATATATAATATATATATATATATATATATATATATATATATATATAAAGCTTCTTTAGTAAAAATGTAAAAATTAGTTTTTATTTATTTTTATTTAATCTTTTTTTATTTCAGTCATTTTAGTACATCAAAATAAACTAAAAGAAAATGAGAAATGTTGTTTTGATAACTAGCTGAAATAAAACAAGGCAACGTTAAATAAAACATCAGTTAAAGTGTATTTTATTTTCAAATGAAACATTGGTTAAAGTGCATTTTATTACAAGCAACAAAAACTATATATATAAAAAAAAGTATTATATACAATTACCACTGTAAAAATTATTTAATTATTATTTTAATTTTATTTAATCTTTTTTATTTTAGCCATTTTAGTACATCAAAATAAACTAAAAGAAAATGAGAAATGTTGTTTTGGTAACTAGCTGAAATAAAACAAGGTAAAGGTAAATAAAACATCAGTTAAAGTGTATTTTACTTAAAAATGAAATGAAGTGTGTTTATTACAAGCAACAAAAATTATTAAAAAAATATAATTATATAAAATTACTTTTGTAAAAAATTATTATTTAAGCATTTATCTATTTATTTGATTGTTTGTATATTTATATATATTTATATATATTTAACTATTAAAATTAAATAAATAATAAAAATGATAGTATTATTATTATTATTATTATTATTATTATTAGAAATGTATTTTTATATATATATATATATATATATATATATATATATATATGCATTATATATAATGCACAAATGAACTGTACTGTTATGCAAGTCTACCATGTATACACCACCATAATATACGTTTTTTTAGTAGGGTGGCTGAAATCTTATGACGCTCAGTATAGTTCCCATGGGCAGGATGCAAGACTTTATAACTCCAATTTATCTTGTTTGTGAAATGTAAAAATTGTAGCACGGCACCAGATACTCAGTTGCGACAATAAACACGCTCTGTTCCACTGCTAGAAACTATAAAACATTTTACACTTGAAATAATGAACTAATATACCAGGACTCGCTCTTCTCCTGCTATGGGAGTTCTTTGTTTTTAGTTAAAGCCTGTTTTATTGCTCTTGAACATATCTGGATGTGTTTACATTTGAGCAACTGATACCACACAAATCAACTCGCACAATAAAACTGTCCACCACACAAGAACTTTCCACAGTTTTTAAGAGTGAATCAGCTCAAATTCTGTTTCAGATCAGCTAGTTTTACTCACACATTCAAACACATAATTAGAAATCCTCTTATAGATTGCTGAGAATGACATCATTCGGGAGTAAATTTCCTGTTCAGCTTCCTGCACGCAAACACTTGTTTTCAGATTAAAAAAGCCAAATCAATATCCTCTGACCATATGGCTGTGAGCGGTCACATGCGCAGTGAGCAAACCCCAAAGTGAGGCGCTGGATCGTGAAGGCATGAAATTGCAGCATCTGTAAGACATAATGTCGGCAATGGTTAGACTTGCAATAAAAGACCATCACGTGCCCTCTGGAGAAGAAAAGCAGATCGAAGATGGAGGCAAACCAGAGTCTTTGGGGTAGACCACTTCAGTCAAGCCTTCCATGGGACCTACTCATTAATTTTAGTACTTAAGCATTTTGTTTTCCCAGAACTGCTGTTTCAGCTTATTTATTTACTTTCCTTCCAAATGAAGGGCTCTGAGAATAGACAAGCGCACCAGCTATAAGAGGAGCGCAGCGTGCCAGAATGCGTGTCGATTTTGTGCGCGCACTTGAGCGCGTACGGTTGCTGACCGGGTTTTGGAGCCAGGTGGTTTCTCTGATTTCAGTTGTTGTCTGAATGAGAAATGTTTGTATGTATTGCTGAGATTAACAACTCTCTGGCCTTTGTCACGGTAAACACGAAAATTGCTGTGTGTTGTTTGTTATGTCTGAGGAAACATGAGAGAGGAAGTGGTTGTGGCTGGTATGATAACATCAGCTTCACGACTCTGACATGCTGAAGCTATTCAAATAGAAATGCACCTCCAATTTCTGCCTTTCGCGTTAACCAGCGGCAGTCCATCAGAGGAGACATACAAATCTATTCAAAACGAACATAGCAACAAAAGGTGTTAAATTTACAACAATTTACCTACAAATGTGCATAATTTAAGGTAACAAATAACATGCATATCATGTAATAAATTTTACATGCTTTTCATGTCTGCTTAAGGACAACAGCTGAAGCAAAACTTGGTTTGAATAACATTGGTTTAAATACCAGCATCTCAAATAATTCCCCTATGGGTCACTACTAACAAACTAATAAACATCTAACAAAAATTTCCCCCGTGGACAAACACAAAATAAAAACAAATTAAAATAAACAGACAAACAAACAAATAAATGCATATATACTATGTGTACACAATTTGATCAATCCTCGTTTAAATATCAGCATGTTCAAATTAACTAAGGTGTAAATGATTTGCATCTCAAAAAACTTTTGTTTTGTTTGTTTTTGTAACTAACTATCTAACTAACTAACTATGGTGTAAATGATTTGATTGATATTGGTTTATATATCAGCATCTCAAAAAATTCCTGGGCCTTCACTAACTAACTAACTAACTAACTAAGGTGTACATGATTTGATCGATACTGGTTTAAATATCAGTATCTTAAAAAATTCCTGGGCCACCTACCTAACTAATTAACGAGTACATTATTTGATTGATATTGGTTAAAATATCAGCATCTCAAAAAATTCCTGGGCCACCACTAACTAACTAACAACTAACTAAGGTGTAAATGATTTGATCAATATTAGTTTAAATATCAGCATCTCAAAAAAATCCTGGACCACCACTAACTAACTAACTAACTAACTAACTAACTAACTAACTGTGTTACTGATTTGATCAATATTGGTTTAAATATCAGCATCTCAAAAAATTCCTGGGCTGCCACTAACTAACTAACTAACTAACTAACTAACTACTGTAACTAACTAACTATGGTTTAAATTATTTGAGAGATATTGGTTTAAATATCAGCATCTCAAAAAATTCCTGGACCACCACTAACTAACTAACTAATTAAGGTGTAAATGATTTGATTAGCATTAGTTTTAATATCAGCTTCTCAAAAAATGTCTGGGCCACCACTAACTCACTAACTAACTAACTGTGTTACTGATTTGATCAATACTGGTTTAAATATCAGCATCTCAAAAAATCCCTGGACCACCACTAACTAACTAACTACAGTAACTAACTAACTAACTGTGTTACTGATTTGATCAATATTGGTTTAAATATCAGCATCTCAAATAATTTGTGGACCACCACTAACTACCTATCTAATTAACAAGTACATTATTTGATTGATATTGGTTTAAATAGCATCTCAAAAAATTACTGGGCCACCACTAACTAACTAACAACTAAGGTGTAAATGATTGATATTGGTTTAAATATCAGCATCTAAAAAAATTCCTGGACCACCACTAACTAACTAACTAACTAACTGTGTTACTGATTCGATCAATATTGGTTTAAATATCAGCATCTCAAAAAAATCCTGGGCTGCCACTAACTGACTAACTAATGTCCTTTAGGAATAATTCATCTAAAATGAAAATTCAGTTATCATTTAATCACCCTTATGTCATTTCAAACATTTCACACTTGTTACAAGACGTGTGAGTGCAAAAAGAAAAAGGGGTTTGAAACATTATAAGGGTGAATAAATGATGGCAGAACTTTCAGTTGAACAAGCCTTGTAAATCTAGTTATGATTACATGTTAAAAAAAATTTTAGCTTTGCTTTAGTACAACATAGAGAATGTTTTCAAGATATGTAGGTCACTGAGACAGGCACACAAACACAAACATAAATCTGTCCCGCTCTCTCTCTATTATTCTACACTCTGCATCTTGTCCTGAGTCAGCTCTCTCTTCTCTCTTTTCCATTACATTCTCCACTGAGTCCTGAATTGCCTGGAGCCAGAGTGCCTCCCCATGAAGTTTTTCAACTGTACAGCCTCCCCCCAAAAAAATCTCCTCTCAGGGTCCAGAGGTCTCCGGCAGCCCTGAGCATGCCCGAGGCCACTGCGTGCCCTTAAGATTTCCATCAAGACTCGTACCATTAAAGCTTAAGAATAAAACCTGCTCATTGTGATCAAAGACAGCGAACACATTTAAAAGTCAATGACTCACGGTCGTAACGTACAATATATCTTAAAGATTTAATCCTCTCCAGTTACCAACAGAATATTTATTGTCTGCAAATCAATACGGAAGATATTTCACGGTTTATGAGAATACAGTATGGAGGTCTCACGTCTTCCAAATAGTTTAATAGTTTTGGACCGAGCACAACACACATTAGCCTCACAGACGGACATCCACGGTTGTTGGATACAGGCCATGTGATTACTTTATACAAAGGGAATACAGTAATGCACATTTCAGTGTTGAAACTAGAGATGTTTCTTTATGAAAACACCCAAGTGTCAGGCACAAAGATCACAGCGTTGTTGAATTACAGCAAATGCTGTGCAAAAACACAGAGGAAATGAATCCAGCGTGCTGCGCTGCTGTAAAATCACATGTGTTTGCCATTATTGAAAGCTGTGATTGTATCAGATCTGAACAAGCTCTCAGATTGACTATTTCCTGCTTGTTTTAGAGTGCATGGTCGGCATTATCTTTTTTTAGGTCACATTTTTGGCAGTTTTTTTTTTTTTATGTTTTCACTTATCACTGCTGCTGTGAACACAAATGTCACAAGCTGTTGACTAAAGCGGAAGAACTGTTGCTTTTTGAAAAATCAAAATCAATAACCAATTTAAGGCAGTTTGGGAGCACTGCATTAAACTCTAAGTGTGTTTTTGTGCGTTAAGGATAAATAAAGATCAATCACAGGTTGGCGGACAGTACTTGCAGCCCTCATATTGGAACTGTCAACATGTAGCTTTGAATTTCATTAATTTTCACACTGCAGCCGAGAGAAGACATAGCTTTCTTGATTCAAGTGTGCTTGCAAGTTTGCATGAATAGCATATATAAAGATATTTATAAATGCCAATAGGGAACTACAATTTTTCAACCCAGTGAAAATGAAAAGATAAGTTTTATTGTTGCCTTAGACTTTTCAGAAGTAATTTGGTGGTCCCACCCTGGTGAAAAAAACAGCATATGCTGGTGGATATGTTTTGATGCTGGGATACTGGTTAGGCATGTTTTGATGCTGGTTTAAGCTGGTCCTTTGCTGATTTATGCTGGTCCTTCGCTGGTTTATGTTGGTCCTTGACCAGCAACATGACCAGCTAAGGTCCAGCATAAACCAGCAAAGGACCAGCTTAAACCAGCACCAAAACATACCTATCAGCATTTGCTGTTTTTTTTTTTTTTTTTCACCAGGGCACTGTGACAACACAAAGTTTATTTCACTGACAAACTAGGGCTGGGTTTTGACACAAATTTCACAATTAAATTCTAAATCAAAAGCTTGCAGTTCGATTTCTAATTCAATATCGAATATTGTGGATATAATCCCTGGTGAAAAAACCAGCATATGCTGGTAGGTATGTTTTGATGCTGGGATGCTGGTTAGGTATATTTTGATGCTGGTTTAACCTACCAGCATATGCTGTTTCTTTCACCAGGGATGTAAGTATCAGGTAATACGTGCCGAAATTTCTCAACTAATGCGATACATGAAAGTCAGTTGATATTAGATGTAATGAAGGTTAAATTAACTGATTTGTATAAACATTTAAATTACACTCAATAAAGTTTTTATAATAATACGCAAGTTACAATTACATAATTATATTTCTACTTCAATTCGTGTTTAAAAATATAATCCTTTAAATGGTGGCTGTCATAACATTTATTCAAACATGAAACATTGAAGTACAGTAAAAGTTACAATGAATGTTATGTGGTGCATATATTCTGAAAAATGCTCCTCTCTAAAGTTCATTTTTCTAGCTGAATAATGAGTTTATGCTCACCGAATATGTTTTCTGAGGTAAATGTGACGTTACGTGACGTTGTTTACAAGCTGTTATTGACGTCTTTGCGCAGTTGAAACACTGGTTGAGCGATTACGGGACAAAAACGGATTTTGGTAAGTTGAACTCTGTCTTTTAACATACCTTTAGATGTTCATTCATATTTCGTGGTGCTTATCTTGAACTGAGGCGCTGCAGCGATCTGTCACTCCACATTAAACAGCGCCAAAACGGCATTTATTGTTTGAATTCTGTTAAAAGATGGACATAATTTGGAATCTGAGACGTTGTTTCATATCAAAAGTAACAAAGCACAGAGCTTATTGCGATTTATAGGATAGGAGGTGCACTACAATATTCCATTCATCAACCGAAAACAAGCTAGGCTAATCAATCCTTTGGATTTAGAAATCAATATTGTTTCGTAAAAATGAGAAATAGAAATTTTTATTTATTTACAGACCTAGATTAAACCACTTTGAATGAAATTACTGATGTATCTGATGTACTGATGTAGCTAAAACTAAAAACTCATAAAATAGACTAGAAATGTCACACATTATTTAGACAAGTTAAATTAATGGAAATAAAAACTATCATTATTTAAACATACAGCATTACATGGAAATGGTTAGATAAAACATCATTTTGAAAGAGGACTTATTTAACCATATAAATTAATAAATCATCGGACAGTTTAAATTAATTATCAAGGTCAGTAACACAGGACATTTGAAAAAGAACATATTCATCATGATGTAGAAATGAAAACCAAATTAAAGCATTTTATGATGGCTGGTTTAGTTTTTATTTGTTTTTGTTGAAAAACCTTGCAAGTTAAAAATGTTTGAAATACAGCATTTTCTTTGCAGACGCTGGAACGTATAACACCGTTTAAAAATCTGCTGAATAGTGTTTTGTGACTTGCAGCATCCATTTGATGAAACTTTAAGGACCACGGGGCTTAACAAGCAGTGTTTGACAAATTCCGTTTGATTCAGGAAATTAAATGAACCTTTAATTAGTGCCTCCCAGCGCTAAAGGCAAACTAACAGAGCAGTAAAAGGTTCAGACCCAAGGACAGTGTGAATTTCCCACATGCCACTCTTCACACATTCCCTCCCTGCTCGTTTTTCGCCAATGCCATCTTGAGAGGTACCAACTGCTTTGATTACCTCCGATAATGCAATCAAGGCTTAAAGCTGAGCGCTTAGTCTAGGACAACAACGCTGACAAAACTGTTTATGGTTTGACTTTGGTTTCAAGGGCAAACTTCGCATTCTTGCACTTCTGAGGCAAAACATCAGCTTATGCGAGAGTTTCATATCTGACTTTTTCTACACAAGGCCTGTCTCGGTACAGTCAGTCAGTGTAGACAGCCGACATCTCCTCCTCTGCCCCCAATATGTCAGCAGTAAGTACCCCGTCATGAATGCTGTGTCAGTTTGGGCTAACACATCTGTCACATCAAACATATCTTGATATTCTGGCATCTCTGAAGCCCGGCTGCTCATCTTAAACCGATTTCCCAAATGTCAGCATGGTTTTGGAAACTGAAACAGAGGGAAGATACAGTACAGTATAAAGATGAACACATTATGATATACAGACTCACACTTACAGTTTTGTGACAACACATTATATAACATTGCACTTGGCTTTCCATGGAGATCCACAAAAGAACATGGTAAGATATTAATATCACATAATTAGAAACCCTCCTATGGTTTTAAAGAGAGATCCACAGCATCGGTCAGAGTGTTAAATGGTTTTTACCGGTCTTTAAACTCATTTAACCTTTGACCTTTTACCAATGATGTGATTATCATAATCAATCCTATTGATCTATGACTGAAGGGTTAAATTAATTTGAGCCATCAATGGATTACAGTTAGTGACAATACAGACGGGTATCTGATGTGTTCGGTCTTCCTGTTGGCTGAGCCTAACCTTTAACCTTAAATTGCTTTATTTATACAGTAATCGGTAGCTTTATTTAAACCAGGTGGCTTTATTTGATGAATTTTAACCAAAGTATATTGCAGACATTTCATGAAGACCCTAAAGAATCATATTAACATGTGGAAAATGGGCATCCAATGTCCTCTTTAAAATATAACTCACAAAGAATATAATAGTTATTCTTGTTTACTTTACAAAAATCAGTAAACACTTGCAAATCTTAAATGGACAGATAGATAGATTGATAATGATTGCATATGAAAATGATGGTAGTATAATTTTCATTAGCAGCGTTTTTGATTGAGTGCAGGGAGCTGTTTGCTCTGCTGAGTTGCTGTGTGTTTGGAGCATCACGTCAAAGTCAATTAAATAAGAGGACACCTCACAGCTGTGATGCAGATGGGTAGCCAGATTCACACGTCTCCCGAAATATGGAAAGAACAGCAGAGAGCAGCGCAGCGAAAGGAATGAGTACTTATACAGCAAGGCGTTTCTACACAATGCGTTTCTACACAAACAAAGACACTGTCATGCACACAGGCTTTTATATGAGATCATAAAGTCAGGACACACATATTCATCAAATAATGAAGTCCAACCTTGAATACACAACAACATCCGTTACAGTACAAGAAGTCCTTGAGGTGATGGATAAAATATAGCAAAATGACCTATAAAATAGGCAAAATTCCTACATTTGATGATAATTTAATTTAAACATTTATTAAAGGAGAAGTTCACTTCCAAAACAAAAATTGACAGATAATTTACTCACCCCTTGTCATCCAAGATGTTCTTTCTTTCTTCAGTTGTAAAGAAATTATGTTTTTTTTTGAGGAAAAAAAATCAGGAATGTTCTCCATATAGGGAACTTTAATGGTGCCTGCGAGTTTGTCGAAAAACTCCCATCTCATTTTCTCTTCCAAATTCAAAATCGTCCTACATTACTGTAAAAGTACCAACCCAGTGTTTACAAAGTGAACACGCAAAGAGGGTCAAACACACTTTACAAAAAAGGGTAAAACAGCAATGTAGGACGTTTTTTTGACACTCTAACTCTTCACCCTAACTGTCATAACCGGAAGCATTTGAGGTTATAAAGTATATAATTTGTCAATATGTTGAAGCTTTAGCCCTTTGAAGCTGCATTTAAACTGCATTTTTGAAGTTCAAACTCGCAGGCACCATTGAAGTTCTCTATATGGAGAACATTCCTGAAATTTTTTCATCAAAAAACATAATTTCTTTACGCCTGAAGAAAGAAAGACATGAACATCTTGGATGACAAGGGGGTAAATTATCTGTGAATTTTTATTCTGGAAGTGAACATCAAGGGATTTTGTTACAATGTATTTTGTTTGATTAATGTTTAATGCATTATTTTAGTGTTGTGTTACCTAGATGGCGTTTTGTATTTGTGTGGATGTGTACACACACACACACACACACACACACACATGTTTGTTTTTGTGAATTGTGGGGACTTTCCATAGACTTCTATAGATTTTGTACTGACCAAACGATATTGTCATCCCCTAACCCAACCCTAACCCTAAACCTAGCCCTCACAGAAAACATGTTTGCATACTTTCAGATAAACATCATTTACTATTTTTAATCATTTTTTCATATGGGGAAGTTTGAAACACTATCATGGGGACATTTGGTCCCCACTATGTAGCAAAAACAAGTACACACACACACAAACAAGGTAAACATTATGATTATTTTTAGTTTGAAACAGTATAAGTTTTTTTAAACTAAAAATTATGATTATTTTTAGTGCACTTTTAATGCATAATTAAATTTACATTTAAAACAGGAAAAATTCAAGTCCACACAAAGAATGAAATAAATAAACCATGTCTGTATTATTTAAAATGATCTGTTTTTACACAAATTACATCACTTAGTAGTGCATCTTTTCCAAGCTTCCATATTAAGCAAAAACTATTATTTAATTGGGTGCAATCAGAATACATAAATACATAAATAAACGTTTTTTTTTTTAAAGAAAGCCATAAAAATAATTTCCACCAGAGTAAAGAATTAGTTCACTTCCATAATAATAATAAAAAATCATCCTAATAATTTACTCACCCCCATGTCATCCAAGATGTTTATGTCTGTCTTTCTTCAGTCGAAAATAAATTAAGATTTTTTTTTTGGAAGATTTATTTATGGGCTTTTATGCCTTTATTTGGAGAGGACAGTGTAGAGCAGACAGGAAAGCATTGGGTGAAGAGAGAGGGGAGTGGGATCTGCAAAGTACCACAACCCAGGATTCAAACTCGGGTCGCCATGAGCGCTGTTGCACTGTATGTTGTCGCACTAACCGCAAGGCTATTGGTGCTGACATAATTTTTTTTTTTTTTGAGGAAAACATTCCAGGATTTTTCTCTATATAATGGACTTCAATGGGGATCAATGGGTTTAAGGTCTAAATTGCAGTTTCAAAGGGCTCTACATGATCCCAGCTGAGGAATAAGGGCCTTATCTAGTGAAATGATCAGTCATTCTTAAAAAAATAATAATAATTATATACTTTTTAAATATTAACTTTTCACCTCCAACTTCATAATTTTGATATCACTGTTTTACCTTTCTTTGTACGTTGCTTTGTAAACACTGGGTCGGTACTTCTGCCTAAGTCATACATGACGTTTTCAACGTGATTACGTAATTTGTGAAGTTGAACTAGTGCAAGACAAGCATTTGTGGTTAAAAAGTATATACATTTTTTTTTTTTTTTTTTTTTTTTTTTTTTTTAGAAAATGACTGATCGTTTCGCTAGATAAGGCCCTTATTCCTCAGCTGGGATCATGTAGAGCCCTTTAAAGCTGCACTGAAACTGCAATTTGGACTTCAATTTGGACTAGGAACTTCAACCTGTTGTTCCTCATTGAAGTCCACTATATGGAGAAAATTCCTGGAATGTTTTCCTCAGAAACCTTTCTTTTTGACTGAAGAAAGAAAGACATGAACATCTTGGATGACATATGGGTGAGTAAATTATCAGAAAAAAATGAATAATTTGAGATGTGGTGAAAAAATGATAAAAATGACAGCACATTGTTAGTGGACAAGGTAAACTACAGTAGTGAGAGTGTGAAAAAGGAGATTCATTCCAAAAAAAAGTCCTTTAGATGAAGAAACACTCACATGTAGGTTGACTATACAGGTGTGTAATCACATGAACTTAACTACACAGGAGGATGATTTTGTGATTTTCCATGTGCAGTCCCATGTGGCTATCCTATATTGCCCTAAAAGGAAATATTTAAACGCCGAGTCTATTTTTATTCAGTTATTTGTGCACAGGTCCATTTTCATGGCTAAGCTTTAAGGTTGAAAATCAATAATGATATCCAAGAGATTCCACAGAAAAGAGGGCTGAAATTCGATCAGGTATCCTCAAAAGTGCGCTTCTGACGCGAAGCCTTGAAATCTGCTTCGGCCATCCATCATGCTTTGCGCTACATAAGACATTACAGCGTGACCAAAAGAGAAAGACAAAGATAAAAGGAGGGGAAAAAGTAAAAAGAAAACCCAGCAGCCTTTTATAATCAATATCCATTTCCAACAGCTGTCACCTTGTTCTTTGGAGCAACTCTCCAAAGTTGTGCATTAGCAAATTGATAGGCTAATACCAAATAAAATATCACCTTGAACCCAAATGCCTGCATTAATCTTCATTTAGAATAACTGCACTCAGAACAGTCTGTTTTTTCACATTCACTCCAAGATAAAAGCGACTTTAAGCTCAGCGGAGCTAGTGACAGGAATCTCGGTATAAAAGTAAAAGAAAATTGTCCAAAAATTTTAATTTACATAATAAATTTACATTTTACAGTCTTTCAGTGGTCTAATTTATTCATGGAAACAAGACACGTTGGTAAAATTAAAGACACTCTGATTAAATTCTGAAATAAATAAATAAATATTGTTTTCAAAAATTATTTTCAGCAGAAACTGAAGATTACATTTCACAATGGAGCCAGACTGAAAGCATTATTTGATCGCCCACATCACTTAAGTGACGTCAGTGTTCTTTCAGAGGAACAGTAAAGTACATTTAGATTAAAGATTACAAAGTCAAACCATGTTTTTCTTTTAAAAAATAATATGCATGGATGAATCATTCACAATAAGTCCAGAAACAAGCATTAAGAACATAATTATGGGTTGTTTTGATTTCAGGTCGAAATTACAATAAAATCTGACTCCAAGATTGCTAACGCACAGACGAGTCAAGGAAAAAAATTAACACATGCTCGCTGGCCTAATAAGCATTTCAAAAATCTTGTACAAAGCCTCGTATGATTCTAATCATTGAAACACATCTTGTCCAGCTATGAGGTCATAAAGCACTATGCTGAATGCCCACACACTCCACTACGCTCCGCCATTAGCAAGTGCCTTCCTACTCTCGCAAAACAAATTATTTTTCCATCTACGACTGAGAGCTAACAGGGGAATAAACACATCAATAGATGGTGGAGCTATCTGTCAGTCGGCCCCTACAGCTTGACAGAGTGGAGTCAGGGTACAGAGGCAATAATGGCATCTTAATGAAATACATGACAGGCCAGACCACAAAGGAATTATGCTTAAATTTCAGAATACTTTTTAGAATCAGGTTCTAATAATGCTCTCAAGTTTCATATTATCTAACATATGTTGGTGTAATCTCAAAGCACTGAACTTGAGCATTCTTAAAGGAACATGAACAGAATCAAACTCAAAAATTTATAATAAAGTGCGGGATACGCTTTTAAAATTTTAGTTTGGAAAATAATGTTTTCAATATGAAAAAAGAATTGTGAATAGATACATAGCATTCCAGTGTTTGGGGTTGGTAAGAATTTTTAACGTTTTTGAAATAATGTTTTTTTTATATTCATCAAGGCTGTATTTTCTGATTGAAAATACAGTAAAAACAGTAATATTACTACAATATTCTACAGTTAGCAGAAGTTCTTAATACTGTGTGTGGTTACCTGGATGATCTACGACTGTTTGTTTTTAAGGTTGTTCATGAGTCCCTTGTTTGTTCTAAACAAATAAGCTGAGCACTGTTCCTCTGAAAAATCCTCCAGGTCTTGCAGATTCTTCAGTTTCCAGCATCTTTCAAACAGTGAAACAGGTTCAAATGCTCACTGATGCTCCAGAAGGAAACACGATGCATTAAGAGCCGGAGGGTGAAAACTTTTTGAATTCGAAGATCAAGGTAAATTGTACTTAATTTGTCTTCCAGGCAACATGCAAGTATTTTCTGTTGCTTCCGAAGGGCAGTATTAAATGGAAAAAAAAAATATATTTCAGCAAAATAAGAATAATTTTGACTTCTGGATCCTGTTCAAAAGTTTTCACCCCCCTGCTCTTAATGCATTGTGTTTCCTTCTGAAGCATCAGTGAATGTTTGAACCTTTTTTAATAGTTGTGTTTGAGTCCCTCAGTTGTCCTAAGTGTGAAAAGATGGATTTCAAAATCATACCATCACTGCTGAAAAGGGTTCAAATATGCAAAATGTGCTGGAAAACTAAAAAATCTGCAGGACCTAGTCATGTAAACATCTTTTATGTAAAATATCTTACTCAGGACAGTACTAAATAAAAAATAAACTTTTGCATGCCACTGTATGAATATACAGCTAAGAAATTATGCAATCGGGTTCTGTGGGTACCGAACCAATTACCTTCAACATTTCTAAGATTGTATACAATAAATCTACTGCTTTCTATTTAAAATCAAAAGCTGTAGATATTGCATGACTACAGTTGCACACTGCTGAGTACAAAGAGTGTGAAATTTGACTGACTTTAGGTTAAAGAACAGCTAACAGACATACAGAGATCAAAAGACTGATGAAAGAATGTAGTTACAGATGTGATGAGACAGACTCTGTGCTATAAACAACCTACAGTACCATCAAAAGATACCAGATCCTGTCACTCAAAAGCTCCAGAATGCACATTCACAAAACTCAGGACTAGCTGTTACCCTTTACACTTCAGTTTATAGTGGTACTTGCTAAGGCCGTACCGAGCTGTAGGGACCAACACATCATAGAGACTCCAGAAAAAAAAAAAAAAAAAAAAAAAAAAAAAAAAAAAAACAGCAATCAACTAAAACCCAAACTGAATAATCTGGAAACCACATGCTAACAACTACTCACCATACTCTAAAACTCTAAATGTGCTAACTCACATTTAGTTCAGAAAATATTTAGAAGTTTAATTTTTTGAATAAAAAAAATAATAAATATGTTTAACAAATGTTTTAAAAAATTAAAATGCAAAATTACAAAAACACTGACAGCGTTTTTGTGTTTTTATGCAGTACAAATATCAAAACATTTTTAAATCAAGATGCATTTACTTGAGAAGATAATAAGATAATAATTCTTGTTTTCTGAGGGAAAGAAAGATTAATAAAGTGAGTTTATGCTTAAAACAAGAAAAAAGATCTGTTAATCGCATATGAAAAAATAAAGCAAAGATAATTTTTCTTAACCAACTGACAGATTTTTTTTTCTTGTTTTTTGAGCATAAAACAAGATCTCACTAAACAACATAAATTTCACACAAAACAGGACTTAATATTTGATAGTCATTTTGCCTAAATAGAAATCTTGATATAAAAATGTTTAGATTTTTTTTTTACTGCCGAAAAACAAGACAAAAATACAAAACAATTTATGTCCTGAAGCAGTTCCAATTAATTCACAATTATGCAGCTATTATTATGTCTATATAGACACTTTTGATACTGGCTACAAGAAAAAATCTTATAGTATGGCCTCTGAAACAACCCATTATGATAACCTACACACAGAAAAAAAGAGGCTCGACACTGGAGCAGTACCCTTAAAAGGACATCTTAGTGACTTGTTTACTCTTAAGGTAGTACCTTAAGGGTATGTATTACTACTCTAATGTACTAAAATGTACCTAAAACGGGTAAAAAAAAAAAAAAAAAAAAAATGACAAAGATTTCTTTTTAAGGGTACTGCTCCAGTGACAAGCTGTTGTACCCCAAAAGGTACAATTTTGACCCTTTTTTTTCTGTATACACTTTAAGAAAAGAAGGTACAAAAGCTCACTGGGTAGTACCGTTTAAAAATAAAGGTTCTTTATTGGCATCGATGGTTCCATGAAGTACCTTGAACATCCATGGAATCTTTCAAATGCAGAAAAGGTTCTATAGAATTTTAAAATGTTCTTCAAAATCGTTCTTTAAGAACTGTTCACTGAAAGGTTCAATGGGGAACCAAAAATGGTTCTTCTAACGCATCCCTACCAAAACACCCCTTTGGAACCTTTATTTTTAAGTGTAGCCTAATATGCGCACTTTAGGTGTATTTAAAAAGTAACAATATGCATCTTTTCAACCCCAGTGACAGCTTTTGTAACTTTTTTCTGAGTGTAAAGTCCAGTCGATTTATATCATTTTGAAGTGTGTCATCCAGGAAAAGAAAAGACTCAAAACTTAAAAACCGCACAGCTAAAAACAGTAAG
Organism: Labeo rohita; assembly: GCF_022985175.1. NCBI lineage: Eukaryota > Metazoa > Chordata > Actinopteri > Cypriniformes > Cyprinidae > Labeo > Labeo rohita. The sequence goes on from NC_066870.1 coordinate 28,998,132, forward strand.
GTATTGGTGGTCTTGGCAGGCAGCTCTCCTGGCGTTTCTCGGCAGGGCTGGAAAGAGGTTTGGACTCCTCTGCATGTGAGCTTCCATGACAGATTCTCAAATGAGAGCCAAACACATTTATCAACGGTTCATTTGACACTGATTACTCTCCGAGGGCTGTCCACTACACTTGCCCGTTAAAAAGTGAGCAGGGTCCTGGAGGTCAAAAGCAGTCTCTTATTGCCAGCCCACATAATCAAATCTGACAGAAATTTTCCCGGTAGACAGCGAGGGGACCGGTCCATCATAAGGGGGTGAAACAGAGGTATGGTGTGGATAACCACGGCAACAGATGAGCGTTCACACTCCAAATCACTTCACTCTGTCAGCCTCACCTGAAATGGCGATTGATTGTTCCCAGAAAAGACATGGAATTATATTAGAAATGTAGAAGCGAAATGAATTTGTACAGGGAAAAACAGAGAATTCCAGTTCTATCATGATGCAGTCTTTTTGAAAACCATATGAAATACATCACACAGTCATAAAACATACATAAAATCATCAAAATAAATCAGGCGTAACTTGACGTATGGGCCATTGAGTCTCCCATACTTGATCAATCTTCGGCTGATGCTCATGCCAAGTAAAACTTACTATTTACTTTAACCATGATTAAGCAGTTAGTAACCAATGTTAAATAATCGTTCTTGACCTCAAATCAAATGCCATCAATCTTGAGATATTACAGTCTGGATGATCTCTGCACTACAAACCCTGTTTTACACCATTAAGCAAAACCCAACCCAACATTCGCAGAAAAGGTATTTGGCCAAAGACGTGCTGGCACAAAATGTCCTCCGGGGTTAAAGCACATCATACACATCATTAGTTTCCCTCATAGACAGTTCGCATAAAAATGTTCAGTAAATCTCTTTCAATTTAGACGGTTAGACACCTCAACAAGAGTTCAACAGTAAGGATTTTATTCCTACTGTCTTACAGTATGTTTGTTTGGATTTTTAATTGCCCTGTTAATATTATCACTAGCTATGTTTCCATCATCCTGTTTTTATGTGCATTTTGCAGTATCGCAATCAGAAAGGAGTGATGAAAACATTTGATGGAAACCCAACTACTGGTTCCGCATCAACAATAAATTAAGTATACATTAGTAAATGACTAATGTATACATGACTATTAGTAATAATAATAAATAAAAATAAATATTGAAATAATTGTAATTCATTAAGTGTCACCACTGGCCTACCTGTGGGCTGCTTGGCACTTTTTTTTCATTGTCTTTTTTTCTCCATATACATATTTTAGTAAAAATCATAAATTATATATTAAAGGGTTACTCCACCCCAAAATGAAAATGTTGTCATTAATCACTTAACCCCACGTCGTTCCAAATCTGTAAAAGCTTCATTCATCTTCCAAACACAATTTAAGATATTTTGGATGAAAACTGAAAGGCTCGTGACTGTCCCATTGCCTGCCAGGTAAATACCGGTGTCAAGACCCGAAAAGTATGAAAGACATCGCCAAAGTAGTCCATCTGCCATCTGTGGTTCAATCTAAATTTTATGAAGCAACAAGAATACCTTTTGTGCGCAAAAGAAAAAAAAAAAAAGATTTTATTCAACAATTTGTCTCCTCCACGTCAGCGTAGTGCCATTTTGGAGAATATCTGCTAGGTGCAAACAAAGTTTTACGGGTTTGGAATGACATCTGGGTAAGTGATTTATGACAAAGTTTTCATTTTGGGGTGGAGTAACCCTTTAAATAAAATCAAAACATTGAAACGGTCATTGCGTTAACCATGGAAATAGTACTTTTAAATCTTTTAGCAGTCTCCTCCCCCTTAGTGGGTGGAATCAGGTCCATATAACAAAATGTAATATGGTCTTTTAGGATCAAAACTTTTAATAATCTTGACAAAATACATATCGTCGGAAAGGTCTGAGTCTCAAGATTCCATATTTGGTGGTTATTTTGTGATAGAAAAGTAAAAAAAAAAAAAAAAAAAAATCATTGGAGTTCGGATGGCAACCGGTGACTGTTTGTGGTATAATACCCTAAATAAAATCTCACAGGACCCTCAATTTTTTAAATATCAACTTCAAATTTAGAACATATATTTTACAATTTTATAGCAATTTTGGAATCAAAAATATTTGTAAAACATTTACTTTATATAAAATAAACAAATTGGTAGAGTGCATTTTCTTTACTCATATAACGTTTATAACTTTTTGTCTTCTTAAAAAATGTATATATATATATTCCAAAGCGGTCTATGTTCAAAAATGGGGGGGTGACACTTAATAAAATAATTCATTAAATAAATAAATAAATAAAAATAATAATTTTAAGGTTTATTTCTTATTAGTTCATTTATTTCTATTTTGTACCATTATTAAATTAATATTGTATTGTATTATTATTATCTGAAATATGTTAACACATAAAACCAAATGTGTTTTTGTTTTTGCTTTTTTGGTGGAACAGACGTTTAGGTTTACTAAATCAGTTGGTCAATTTCAGTGGCATAAAAATGTGGGAAAAAAAAAAAAAAAAAAACTAACTAAAATCTGACTTTTTTCCCCCTAAGAATTGCATGATACAAACTCATTCTGCCTTTTTTTCTCAGAAATTTCGAGATGTAAACTTGCCAAATAAAGTAAGAATTGTGTAAATTCTTAAAATAAACACGCAATTCTGACTTTATTATATGCAATTTTGACTTATTAAGTCAGAATTGTGAGATATAGACTTGCAATTCTGGGAACATAGTCTTTTGTCCCCTCAAAACTGGTTTTACAATTCGCAATCACAAGGAAAAAAGTCAGTATTGCAAGATACAAACTCACATTTGCAACAAAAAAAAAGTCATAATTGTGAGTTTTTCTTCTCTTAATTCTGACTTCATAACTCGCAATTGCGACTTTATAACTCACAATTTTAAGAAACAAAATCATAATAACCCTTTTTAATAACCAGTGGTGGAAATGGGCTTCCATACAACACAGCAATTTGATCATTTAAAAAAAAAAAAAATAAAATAGATAAGAGGGGAAAAAAATGAGCATCCTTTGCACCGTAGAGAAAAAAAAAAAAAAGAGGATGATGTGAATATTAATCAACACAAATGTCACATCTGTCCGTCCCAGCTGAGCTGAAATACGAGGCTGGGATACCGTGAGGGTCACAATGACAATATTTGTGAAACATAGGAACACCCAAAGGCATTCTTACTCTCTTTTCCTCCCATCATCCTCTATCACTCTTTCTCTCCTCCTACCTCTCATTAGGTCACCAGAGACCTTGCATCTTTGAAATGTTAGCGTCTGTCTCCAATCTGCCATTACCAGAGTACAGACACCTCCGCTGTCACTGCAGAGACTCATGGGACATTTACGCCCTTTCACCCACAAGGCCACAATCAATTACACAGCTGACAGAGGACAAAGACGGTTTAAACCCTTCGATAGCGCATGATCTCCAGCATGTAGCGGGCGAGAGATACACATCTAAATACTTAAGGAAAAGGTACAGGAAATGACTTCTAAAGAGCAATCTGTTGTGTTGAGCATGAGAACACAAGAGCATCAATATGGGGCCCTGCTGTGGAGTGAGCCAGGACGGCTGTATGGATCTGTTATTGAAATCTAGCCAAGCTGTCAATGTGCTAGCTAAAGCAGGTGCCTGGTGCGCTACACAGATGCTGTGCTCTCCACATTAGCATCTCTTTGTTGCTGGAACGGCATCACAATAGGCTGGAGGGAGGTCAGGTGAAGATCAAGTATTGAGCCGTTAAAGTTGAGCTTGTCTGCTCATTAGGCCAAATAAAGAGGGAAGGCGAAGTAAACATTTATAGGATGCGCCGCAGGACAACCACCACCCAAAGGAGGTAAAGCGGAGGCATTAACAGAAAAAAGCGGAGCCCTCGATATTGATTTCAACTAGGCGAGTTTCTTTATGAAAGAGGATCTGCGTCCAAGAGTAAGACTGTTTTAACTGTCTCGAAAGTCCGATCTATTTCGATTGATCCTCTCCTATCAGCTTACGGGCTTGGATGTGATTTCGGAAAGACTGGGACAAAGACAAGCGTTTGGCGAGTACATTAGCCGGCAGCGCCTTTTATGTCATAATGAGGTTTATGGTTAAACACACCAAGCTTACAAATTTTGAACATACTGTATTTTATAGGGTGTCAAAGACATGAGTTCTGACACATGTCGAGAAAGCTTTCTCTAAGACATACTGCACTTTTGTTTTATTGCATTCGAACGCATCAAATAAAGGTTCCAATTAGAAAGGGCCTCCACAAAATATATTTTATGTTATCTTGTAAGAACATGTTGTTGACACTGTTTATTGTAGAAAGTCATACAGTGAAATTAAATTAAAAGTAGTTCATGTCTTTCTCATGTTGTTCTAAACCTATAAGACCTTCGTCCATCTTCCGATCACAGTTTAAGACATTTTTGATGAAATCTGAAAGCTTTTTGACCCTGCATAGACAGTAACACAACTGACACATTCAAGGCCCAGAAAAGTAGTAATAACAGATAAAATTGTCCATGTAACATCAGTTCAACCGTAATTTTATGTGGCTACGAGCGTACTTTTTGGGTGCAAAGAAAACAAAAATGTTACTGAACAAATATTATGCAGAGATTATTATGCAGAGAATTTCACCCTCCATAACCTTGAAAAGTATGCAGACTGTCTCTGCAAACTTTTCAAAACTCCTTTCTAAAGAGATTCACTGGATTGGAAAGTGAGCTCAACCTTGTGAACAGCAATGACAAGGTTTCATAAGTGAGCAGCATTCACCAGTAATTGGTTTCAAGATGATGCTTTTAGAAAATGAGCACACAGAGATTTATTTGATATCTCAACAGTATTTATTTTCAGCATCTTGTTAGCATGCCCCTTCTTCTTCTCTTCTCCTTTTATATATCTCGGATGTGAAAGCAATAAGCTAAGTGGCTCAGCTGCCTGTAGTTGCACTGCAGAGTTTCACTATCCGATTATAGCATTTTTGCCAAGGCATCATCTCTTTCTCTTACATGTGCACAGACACACGCATATATATATAGCACATATAGCATTGTTCACTATGATTACAGCAAAAATGTGGACATTTACTGGCACCTAATTAATAAAAAATATGGTTCATATTATTGCCTGTCATCAGAAGTTCATAAATCCTGATGGATGGATAAAGTCAATTTGAAACAGGGACATGGCACAAAAGAGTTTGTTCAGTTCCCCTTCATTCGTCAATGCTACACTTACATGCTAAGCCAGAGTTTCTGGAATCAATTTATTTTTTTGGAATAAACTCTGAAGAATAAATCCACCCATTGAGAGGAGATGAAGTGGAAGAAGCAGAGAATGCTTTAAGCAATTTGAACCCATTTAAACTTTAGGATGAGTGTGGTTTGGACGACATGTTTCAAATCCTTTTCACAATTGATTTTCTACAATATAGTCTAATTCTATTTCCTGTTTCGAGTGCTTTAGAATCATTATATAGAACTTATATACAAAGTGACCCTGGATCACAAAACCAGTCTTAAGTAGCACAGGTATATTTGTAGCAATAGCCAAAAATACATTGTATGGGTCAAAATTATAGATTTTTTTATTTTTATGCCAAAAATCATTAGGATTTTATGTAATTATCATGTTCCATGAAAATATTTTGTAAATTTCTTACTATAAATATATCAAAACTTCATTTTTGATTAGTAATATGCATTGCGAAGGACAACTTTAAAGACGATTTTCTCAATATTTAGATTTTTTTGCACCCTAAGATTCCAGATTTTCAAATAGTTGTATCTCAGCCAAATATTGTCCTATCCTAACAAACAAACCATACATCAATGGAAATCATATTTATTCAGATAATGGATAAATCTCAATTCCAAAAAAAATCGATCCTTATGACTGGTTTTGTGGTCCAGGGTCACAAATATTCTCCAACAGAAGTCAAAAAAAAATATATATATATATATATATATATATATGTGTGTGTGTGTGTGTGTGTGTGTGTAATTCATATATACATTTTTATTTATACGTTTTTACATAAATATTTGTTTATATATATATATATATATATTAAAAAGCCACATATTTTGACAGACACATCATATTATAATCATATTAAAAATTAATAATTATATAAATTAACTTGTATTAATGTGTGTGTGTAATGTGTGTGCTGTCAAATGATTAATTGCGATTAATTGTAACCAAAGTATTTTTTTACATAATATACTGTGTATATTTATTATGTATATATAAATACATACACATACAGTATATATTTTGAAAATATGTAAATGTATTAACTTAAACATATGTATATATGTGTGCATGCGTGCCCGTGTAATTTATATACTTAATATATAAATGTATAAATGTATTTATTTTAATACATTATAATAGTTTTTACATATATTTATATATACAGAATTCAATTAAAATGTACTGTAGAATTAAAATGACTATAAATTGGATATATTTTCATGTAATAAACTCTAAAAACCATTAAAACAAGGTCATATGCTTTGACAGACATGTCATCATTCACACATCTGTGTAACAAATGAATAAGTACTGTTTACAACATTCCAAAATTAATTACTTTTAATGAGTGTTGTCTGACTTTCATTTGGGTGGTCTGAATGAAATCCCCATCTCTAAGCAGCAAATCTCCCGTGCCAGAGATTCATATCAGACCCAGAATGTTCCGTAGGATGACTGACAGCAAGGTAAACAAAGTGTGGCGCAGATCAGCACCGTGCAAAATCACTTTCAAACTGATTTGAATTCATTGCGCCTGTCCGCCGGGACAGCATCATTCACATGTGGCAAAAACACCATGAAACTCAACAGATGCCTCTCTATAAAATCACTCACATATTCACTTCAATGTATTTTCAACCTGGTCTCTTTATCTTCTTTTCTCGCCCTCTCTATATTTAATCCGTTACTAAACAACTACTGAGCTGCTTAATGTAAAGTCTCAATATACAATGGTCTGTAATTAACTTTGGTCTGTAATTGCTACAGTAACACCAACATGTTTTGTATCAATGTCATTATCTCTGGTTTTAACTCCGGTCATCATTACCTGCTAGAAAGTACCCATTTACGCTCTCTGACGCACACACTTGAAAGCCTAATGTAAAGAAACTGTTTAAAGGCCAGATAATTACCATCATTTCCTCGAACAAAAGAGATGTACACATGCATTTAGGCTCATTTCACAGATCTGCGACACAATAGATCGGAGAGGACCATTTTTATATGTGTAAGATGAATAGAGCCTAGGGTTGCTTCTTCTCTTACATTATTCAGAAAGAGAAATTCACAAACATAACCTGCTAGTCTCAAAACATAACACCTTTCTGAATATTTCATCATAGGCTGCAGGTCTCAGAGATAGCCATATAAAAACACAGCTTCGGTCAGCTGGGAAAAAAATATATAACGTCACATCAATTCTGTCACTGAAACCCTCGAATGTAAGAAAAGGTAAAATCTCAGGCCTAAAGCATCGAATCTGGGTAATATGAAATCCATAATTTACATTGACGCCAACATAAAAGTTACATCTTCCTCCAGTCATAATTGTAGACACCTCCAATCTTTTTAAAGCGAGAGCATTGGCTTTTCCACCAGAGGGAGAGTTTTCCGAGCTGGAGGATATTGAACGTTGTTTGGCTACTCAGACCCCATACTGTGAGCTCTGGAGGTTTGGATTTCAACGTCAATTAGAGGCTTTGTCAACAGATGAGGCCTTTTATTTCCACAAATGTCAGCTATTTTCTCATGGGGTCCTTGCATGAGGATGAAATGCTGGGGCTAATTATGTTAAATAGATATGATATTCACATTTTATTGCTCACAAACCCCTTATGTATAAGCTTCGCATTGATGTTGCTATATACAAGGATAAAAATATGTGCAGTGAATAAACTGCAGAGAGATTAATGCTAAATTAGTTGGAATCTAATGCACTGCATTGCATCATTTTATGTATGAAAAATTGACCCAAAGAGGTGCAAAATACTTGGAAAAAGGTATTCATAAAATAAAATTTCATAAACAAAGTTCCTATATTTAAAGGTCCACTTGTAATTTTACGTATGATAAATTGACTCAAGGAGGTCTACAATACCTGAAAAGAGCTATTTATAAAATATAATAAAATAAAATAAAATAAAAAGTCAAATGAAGTACAATAAAAAAAAAAATAATAATAATTGGAATCTTCATAAATCAATCTCCAATATTTAAAGGTGCACTCAGTAATTTTATGTATGATAAATTGACCCAAGGAGGTGTAAAATACCTGGAATAAGCTATTTCTAAATAATAAAATAATATTTTTTAAACTAAATAAAATAATTGGAATCTACTTTTTCATGAACCAATCTCTGATAATTAAAGGTGCAATTTTATGTATAATAAATTGACCAAAGGACGTCAATAACATAAAAAATAAATAAATAAAATAAAATAAAATAAAATAAAAAAATCTGTAATTTTATGCATGATGAATTGACCAAAGGTGGTGTAAAATACATGGAAAGAGCTATTTGCATAAATAAAAGAAAAGAAACAAACATAGAAATAGTACAATAAAATGAAATAAAATACAATAAAATAAAAATATATTAAAAAATAAAATAAAATTTAATTTAATTTAATTAAAAGTCAAATGAAATGAAATTAAAATAAAATAAAATAAAATAATTGGAATCTTCATAAACCAATCTCCATTATTTAAAGGTGCACTCAGTAAGCTGTTCATAAAATAAAATAAACATAGAAAAGTGAAAAAACAAAACAAAACAAATAAAAGGAAATTGGAATTTACTTTTTCATAATCCAATCTCTGATATGTAAAGGTGCACTTAGTAATTTGATGTATGATAAACTGACCCAAGGTGGTGTAAAATACCTGGAAAGAGCTATTTGCAAAAAATGAAAATAAAATAAACAAACACAGAAATAGTACAATAAAATAAAATAAAATAAAAATAATAAAATAAAATAAATAAAAGGAATTGACTTAAACCAATCTCTGATAAGGTGCACTCAGTAATTTTATGTAATTTTTAAATTTTCAATTAAAAAGTATGATTTCGAATTATATAAAGTTATTACATTTTATATAAAGCTGTAACATTTTTTGTTAATAAATAAATATGATTTTGTAACGAGAAAAATATTACTGAATGCGCCAAAGGAAGGAAGAAGCAATTCTGAAGACGTTCACATTTTTAACTCAATCTTCCTTAAACTCCATCTCCAGAAAACCTAACAAAGATGCTGCGCTGTGGTCAAGAGCAGTTCTGGTCATTGCTGCAGCCATGAAAGCATCTGTTTCAGCCTCATCTTCGAATGGAGACATGTTTCTAAAGGTCATATTGCAGATACTTGATTGCAAAGCAAAGATAGCCATCACTAAAAGACACCTAGACAGCTCACAAAGAGGTACTCAGACACCGATCAGATGGCTTTAACAGGGAAAGTGGGCTCCAATGACCACCCAGACCACCCAAACTGGCCACACAAGTGCTGTGACTGCCAATGGAAAAGTGATATTCCACCCATATCCAATGAACGCTCGCTGCTGACTGGACACTTTGAGGTCTCAACGTCTCCTGGATCCCTTCTCTGTCTCGAAAGCTGACAATCAATATAATGGACAATGACATTTAAAGAGACGTTTCTGACTTCACCATAGGTTAGTGGTAAAAACAGATGTATAACGCACAGTTTGAAGTCTGTCAAGAAATGAAGAAAAAAAGACTTCAAAAGAGTCTGGATTTTAAAAAAAATAAAAAATAAACGCCACTAGCACAATACAGAAGACCTCGACAATACATAGTAATGGTTAAATTGACCTGTTTACTGTTTGTTGATTGATAAATGGCAGAAAATTACAGCACATATACTTCTCCGAATCCCAACACAGAGAGCTTTTATCCTGTAATGAGAAAAAATTAGACTTCGCATGTGGCATATTTTCCAATATGCATTTGCCACGGCCATTACTCACACGCTAACATCAAGACAAATAAAACAATTACCCATCTGTAATTAGTTTTCACAGCACAACTCAAGTTGCCATCATTTTAAACACTAATAGTGTCACCACCGCGCATGGCTGAGGTTCAGGCAAATCATTTATTACGGAAGGTCATCATTTTAAAATCTCGTTAGCTGTACCTGTGGGCCTGAAGGTCAGGATCCACTCAAACTTGTGTTATGTATGACAACGGAGCCAGCCAATTCGCCCCTTCCTGTTTTCTGCCACACTTTAAGCTGTCATAATTTTGAATTAGGCTGAGACGTATCATCATCCTGGTAATATTTCATATGTGCCATCGCACGCAGCCAAGAGGCAATAAACAAAGCAATTACAAAGGCCTGCTCCTGCAAAACAAACCTGCCCCCATCCTTGCTGCCCTCCATTTCTCTGTTTGTTAATCACATGAATATTTTAAAATGTCATCAAACCTGTGTCACACATCCAGAGACAGCAGAGATGGATATGAGCATATACACACATTTGGTTTTCTATAATAGTGGACTTTCCAGTTACTTCTGTTGTTTTAATGCTAAGCTAATATCAACTAAAATCTTTCTGCAAAATAATATCCTGTAGTAGGCCAGTGATTTGCAACTGTTTGTTTAAACATTTAAGGTGGTATGAGCTACCACAGTCATTTAAACATACACAAAATAACACAAACTGAAAATAACATGGCATTTTTGGGTTATGGAAACAACAGTTACCATGGTGAATACACAGTACTAACACAAACTCTTAATGAAACATGGGAACTGCTCCTGAATAGAATAAATATCATACCTTCATGCAAATCCTTCACAGCTTTTATTTCACACGGCGCGTGTTCGCAGTTTTAGCGCGCCGCCGCATTTGCGCGTACATTTGAAGAATGCGCGCTACCAGCACAGTGTAACGTCTGACAGGACGGGATTGTACGTTTTTCTGAGGTGAGACACTTGTCATTTCGCAACGATTTACAAAAATAACGATAGAATAATGACACGGACATTACAACTGAGCGCGTTTTTCTCAGGCACTTTTTACTTAAAGGTTTAGTTCACTTCCAGAGCATAAACATACAGATAATGTACTCACCCCCTCGTCATCCAGGATGTTCTTGTATTTCTTTCTTCATTCTTAAAGAAATTACGTTTTGAGGAAAACATTTCAGGATTTCTCTCCATGTAATGGACGCCTATGGCTTTCCCAGATTTGAACGTCCAAAATGCAGTTTAAAGGCAGCTTCAAAGGGCTCTAAACGATCCCGACCCAACCGAGGAAAAAGAGTCTTTTCTAGCGAAACGATAGGTTATTGTTATTATCATTTTTAATTACAAATTACATAACGTTAGTTTTTAACCTCAAGCGCTTGTCTCCTTTAAATCTGTGGGAACTGTTTTTTCGGTCATGACAGTTAGGGTACGTCTAAAAACTCCCATCTCATTTTCTCCTCCAACTTCAAAATCGTCCTACATCGCTGCAGAAGTACCAACCCAGAGTTTACAAAGTGAACATGCAGAAGAGATCAAACACTTTCGACAAAAAAAGGCAAAAATTGTGATGTAGGACGACTTTGAAGTTGGAGGAGAACATGAGATGGGAGTTTTTAGACGTACCCTAACTGTCATAAAAGTTCACATAGAACTAGACAAGATGAGCCTTTGAGGTTAAAAAGTATATAAACTGTAATTTCTTTTTAGAAAATAACCGATCATTTCACTAGATAAGATCCTTATTCCTGAGCCCTTTGAAGCTGCATTTAAACTGCAGTTTGGAAGATCACATTATTACATGGAGAGAAATCCTTAAGTATTTCCCTCAAAAAACATAATTTCTTTACGACTGAAGAAAGAAAGACATGAACATCTTGGATGGGGGTGAGTAAATTTACATTATCTGTAAATTTTTGTTTAGGAACTGAACTAATTCTTTAAACTGCATCTGACAAAAGTGTCAATGGCTTTCATGCATGTCTTTCAAAATTAAAGTCTAGCATCAAAATAGGTTTGCCAAGTTTTCACAACAAAACCCGCCCAACTGCTACTCAAAACTAGCCTAATTGTGTTTCGAGGGGATAAAAATCGAATTCTGGGGGTAAAATGCACGTTTTTTTGTTGGGGTTCTCCTGGTAAATTGGTATTTCAGGGGCTAAATGTGAAGTTATTTGGCATGCTTCAACCACCGGACATTAGAAAAACACTGCGGCAACAGTGTTACAGTAGCCCAATTCTGCTGGAAAACAGCGGACTTGGCAACACTGCATCAAAAACACAGAGTGAATGTGCGTCGTTCATCTTTTTTATTTTCTTATAGTCTATGGTCGCGGCCCACCAGTTCAGAAACACCGCCGTAGGTGATGTTAAAGGAAGTTCACCAAAAAATGAAAAATTGATCACCCTCAGGCCACCAAAGATGTAGATCAGTTTGTTTCTTAATTTGAACAGATTTGGTGAAATTTAGCATTTTACCACTTGCACTAGTTAATGTCTTTTGAAGCAGAAAGTTATGAGTTTGTAATAAACAAATCTATCATCAAAGCATTATAACTTTAAAACATCACTTCTGGTCAAATTTCCAGTTGACTATCTCTAACTATTCTTCTTAGAACTGTTTTGGCTTGTAAATAGTGCATGATCTGTGCATATTTCTCTCTTGATTCAGACTAGACTGCTTTCTCACTGGGGAAAACAGTGTTATTGCTAGAATATTTCAGGTGGAAGCAATGATTTAAAGTTCTGTCATTAATTACTCAGCTTCATGTCATTCCAAACCCACAAGACCTTTGTTCATCTTCAGAACACAAATTAAGATATTTTTGATGAAACCCAAGAACTTTCTGACCCTGCACAGACAGCAATGTAACTGAAATGTTCCCAGCCCTAGAAACAGCGTAAGAACATTGATGAAATAGTCCATGTGACAACAGTGGTCCAAGCGTAATTTTACAAAGCCACGAGAATACTTTTTGTGTGCAAAGAAAACAAAAATAATGATTTTATTTAACAACTCTTCTGCCCCGCTTCACTTTCTCCTGCATTTATCAAGAATATTACGGCTGGCTGAGGGTGAGTAAATTTTCAGCAATTACATTTTCAACAAAATTTTAAATTTTCATTTTTTGGTGAACTATTTCATCAAACTGTTTACCTCGTAGTTGGCTGCTCCCCAAAACTGGCAAAATCTAACCCACGCACATGGCACGTGCAGACACAGATAACAAAAGGAAATAAATTACGACTGAAGGCTTCAATAATGCATACAAATGTGGGTGATGGGAGTTTGAATTTGGCTTGAAACAGTGCCCGCAACATTTTTCCGTCTTCCCATTTCCTACTTGTCCTACTATCTCAGGAAAAAAAAGCACAAAACTGTCATTGTCAAAGTACGTATGTGACCCTGACACACAAAAGTTCATGTATTCATGCCATCGTATAATGAGACCTAGAGGCCGAAAATCACAGCGAGCCTCACATGTGCTTCTGTATTTGTGTAGTAAACAAAATCGTGTTTCCGCCCTTCATACACACAGAGCTAAGTGGAACATGCAGGATTCATATCTAAACCTTCTTTTTGCGTTTTAATATTCACAGACATTAATCCATATCGCGATTCGAATTAAGTGACAGACCCAATTTTGATTTATTCATCCAAAAATGGACGAATTCCATGGCATTCCGCGCTATAGAGTAAATTCCGTTTTTATTAATGGACTCCACGATCCCGTCTGTGTTTTCGCAAAGGAGAAATTAAAGATGCGCGTTCATGTAGAGATAGAAATGACATGTCACCGTGTAAATAAGATAAATAACATAAGTCCATTTAGTTTGTTTAATAAAAGGTATAGACCTGTTCTGTAGGAAAGGTAACCTTAAAGGAGAAGTCCACTTCTAAAACAAAGTTTCACATATAATTTACTCACCTCCTTGTCATCCAAGATGTCTTTCTTTCTTCAGTCGTAAAGAAATTATGTTTTTTGAGGAAAACATTTCAGCATTTTTGTCCATATAATGGACCGATATGGTGCCCCAATTTTGAACGATCTTCAAACGATCCCAAATGCAGTTGTAAACGATCCCAGACGAGAAAGAAGTGTCTTATCTAGCATAACGATCGGTTATTTTAATAAAAATAATAAAATTTATGTACTTTTTAATGCCAAACGATTGTCTTGTCTTACTCTGCCTGGACTGTTTTTGTTCCTGTTCATGACAGTTAGGGTATGTCGAAAAACTCCCATCTCATGTTCTCCCTCAACTTCGAAATCGTCCTATATCGTCCTATATGCACCGTTTTTTGTTAAGAGTGTTTGATATTCTTTGCATGTTCACTTTGCAAAGGCTGGGTCAGTACTTCTGCAGCAATGTAGGATGATTTTGAAATGATTTTTGAAGTTGAGGGAGAAAATACGATTGGAGTTTTTCGACATACCCTAACTGTCTTGAGCCAGAATACACAGAGTTCAGGCAGAGAAAGGCAAGACGAGCGTTTGAGATTAAAAAGTATTTTTAATTTTTAATGAAAATAACCAATCGTTTCGCTAGATAAGACCCTTCTTCCTCGGCTGGGATCGTTTACAAATGCACTTGGGTTTATTTGAAGCTGCTTAAACTGCCTTTTGGAAGTTCAAAATCGGGGCACCATATCAGTCCATTATATGGAGAAAAATGCTGAAATGTTTTCCTCAAAAAACAATTTCTTTACGACTGAAGAAAGAAAGACATGAACATCTTGGATGACAAGGGGGTGATTACATTATATGTAAATCTTAGTTTTGGAAGTGGACTTCTCCTTTAAATGACTTTTGTTGTGATCTGGTGCTATATAGAAAATCTAATTAAATAAAGTAACTTGACCTAATATAATGGCAGGGGAAACACGCATTGCTAAGAACTTCATTTGGACAACTTCAACAAAGGCGATTTTCTTAGTATTTAGATTTCAATATCAGATTCAATATTGTCTTATCCTAACAACCATACAACAATGCAATGTCTATTTATTCAGATTTCAAAAGATGTATACATTTTAATTTCACAATATTGACCCTTATGACCTTTTGTACCTTTTGAAAGTAGGTACTAGTAAGTACCATTCCAGGTAATTAGGGTACATGCAGATGTATCTTTTAGCTTATGCACCTTAGCTCCAGTCACAGCTTTGTACCTTTAAGTTTATCTTGTACTGTTCCCCTGCATAAAAGTTACAAAGAGTAAAATCATAACTAACTCTACTTCAACCAAAGCACAAACACACATTTTACCTTTTACACTGAAGAGCTCTTTCCATAACCCGCTCATCTGTCTTTGTCTCCTCATTCATTCAGGAGGCGAAGTCTCGGCTCTGTGTACACCCAACAGCTCCTGCAGGATCTCACCATCTGTTCTGCTGTTGACTCAGTCTTCAGCTGAGGTATGGCCATGTTTATTGAGTGAGCGCTCACTCACAGACGGCCAGACCTGCACACAAAGCAAATCTTTCTCTCTTCACTTTTTTCCCCCTTACTCTAGTTTGTTTAAAAAAATGGCATGAAGTGAAACCAAAATTATATAGATTTAAATTTGAATCCATACAAAGAATCTAAATGTGCAATGTTATCTTTGAATGATTGAATGCATAAGTAATGGCTTAGATATATTGTAGTGCTAGTATCTCAAAATGTGGACGTGTTCCAACAGCCAGTGAATTTATTCAAATTAACCCTACTGAGGACGCAGGTGATCTAATGTTGGGACCAGCTGATCCTGCAATCAAAGCTTTGTGGTTAGAGCACAAATCTGGTTCCAGTGTTTCTGTGGGGCCTGTCTGACTCTGACTGAAGGCCGAGGCTTAACGCCCACGCTAGGATCCTCCTGTCTCCCCCGCAGTGCAGCGGGGGCGTCTTGATCCATGTTCAGATATCGATTCAGCATTCAGGCTGTGTTCAGATCTATCTGGTCTTTCTGATGGGCATTTGAGAGTCTCAGAGGCATTTAGAGAACAAAACAAACCGGAGAAGAGGGGGTTATCGGCTATCCTTACAAAAAAATAAATAAATAAATAAGACAAAAAGAGAATACAACCTGGGGGAGTGAGATTGCTGCTGGTACAGTAAGATATGAGGAATGTTAGTAATATAGAAACTATATGGTTTGGGTTGTATGGATATCATTTGTAATAGCATATTATAACTTTTTTTGCTTTAAAACTACTGGAAGATCTGAATGTTTCAGCTTAGAGCAGTGATTTGCATCCACATCCATATGTTTAACACTCTGTGCTAATTTACCTAGGGAAAAATTTGAAAAAAAACACAACTTTTCTTCATGCTATTTAATGGAGATGCTATATTTGACAGTTTTTCGTCACCCTTGGTGGGCTGGTTAAGACCTTTTGCGTCGGGATTTAATGAGAAAATCTCAGCCTTCAATCACGTCCAGCCTCCCATGAGGAGAAGGAAGGTCAGTTTTAGGATGCGTTCTGGCCTGTTTATTTGCATCATTAAAACAGGGCCACAATTAAAAGCCTCCTGCGGGAGATTTCAGACAAGGCAAAAAACACATCAGACGTTGACGGACGGATTCAAGCTGTGCCCGTCTGGGCAAGTTCAGCATCTCAAGCGAAACGCCCTTCGGCGGACATGTTTTCTCTTGTGCTGCTGTCCCAAGAATTCTGCTAATACTTTAGGAAGTTTTTTTTTTTTTTTTTTTTTTTTTTCAATAATTGTTCCATCAAATCATGAAATAACCAAGATGTGAACAACACTTTTGGTGACGCCAACTCAAAACCGTACACTAATCGAGTAATTCAAGCACCGCTTGTTTGAAACATTTGCTAATTAGTGTTGAGACAAACACTTCAGTAACTGGATGGCTGTAATCATCAAAGGCTGAATTTTAGTTTCCCCCTGTTGTAATAATAGAAAGTTCTCAGTGTGAATGTCCGTAGCTTTAGTTTATGTTTAAAGTTCATTTCAGGTTGTAACTATTGCATTTGTAGTTTCAATATAGAAAATATTTATATCTTGCACAATTCATAAAGGTACTAAAAAAGGACTAAAAAAACCATTTACAATTTAACCCAAAAGTCAGTGTTGTTGTTAATTAAATTTTTTAAAATATTTTTTATTACCTGAAATAAAGCCAAAATAACTCAACTAAAACTAACTGAAATAAAACTCTATAATTTGAAATATAGAAATAATATATTTTAATAAATAATACATTTATGTTATAGAAATAATATAAAAAAAAAAACAAATAAATACATTGGCAAAAGCATACATTGGCAAAATGAGTATTGAGAATATAAAATATCAAATTACATGATAAAAGAAAATTGTTTAAGGTAGGTGACTGTGCTTGTTAAAAGAAAATGCCACTGGTTAGAAAATACAACTAAAAGGACTTAAAAAGAAAAAAAAAGTCCAATTTAACCCAAAAGTCAATGTTGTTGTTAATTTTTATTACCTAAAACAAAGCCAAAATAACAAAATAACTAAAACAAAATAAAAATCTATAATTATATAGGAATAATTGTTAATGGTAGGTGACTGTGCTTTTTATAGAAAAAAAAATTGCTTCTGGTTACAAAATACAACTAAAATTACTTAAAAAAACAACAAAATGAAACAAGCATTCATAAAATAAAAAAAGTTAATGCACAATATTCATAAATACAATAATAATAATAATAATAATAAATTCAATTATAAGAAAATTGTTAATGGTAGGTGACTGTTTTCTTTTATAAAAAGAAAATGCTACTGGTGACAAAATTCAGCTAAAAGGTCTTAAAAAAAATTATATATATATATATATATATATATATATATATATAATATATACACATACATATGTAACAAAATATTTCCATTAAAATAAAGAGTTGTTTCTGACCAATAACATTGTTTCCAGTTTAACCCAAAATTCTGTGTTGTTGTCGTGAACAAGTCGTATTTACAGTTTAACCCAGAAGTCAGTGTTGTTGTTAATTAAAATTATTCAAATATTTTTTTTTTTTATTACATGAAATAAAAGCTAAAATAAAATAAATAAATGAGTATTAAATGAGAAATATAAAATTAAGGAATTTAAATTAAAATCAGAATCAGCCTTGGCAACTAACTGAAACAAAAATCTATAATTATACAGAAATAATATTAAAAATAATAATAAAGATGACAAAAGCACATAAAATAACTAAAATAAATAAATACATAAATGAGCATTGAAAATATAAAAACAATGTAAAATATTTCTAAATACAATAATGGAACATAATACTAAAATATCAAACTAAATGATATAAGCGAATTGTTAATGATAGTAGGTGTCTGTGTTTTTTATAAAAAGAAAATGCTACTGGCTAGCAGTGCTGGGTAACACATTACAAGTATCGCAAGTTATGTAATCGGATTACTATTTTTTCCAAGTATCTAGTAAAGTATTATTTATAAGAAAATATCTGAGTTACTTGTTCAGTTACTTTGTTTTCCCACTTATTGACTGACATTTCTCCTGTTCCTCTGTTGAGAGAAATCGGTGCAGAGTGCAGAGAAAGAGGTCCTTCCTTCATCCAAGGCTTATTAATTTCACCTTTGGTGTGAAAGTTTTTTTACAGTTGCCAGATATATAACTTTGGGTTTTTTTTGTTATTAAAAATAAATAAGCAAGCCCAACTCAGGTAACAAAAAAATAACGCAAAAGTAATGTAATGCATTACTTTCCATGAAAGTCATTAAGACGCAATATGCACATTTTAGTTTAATGTTACTTTTGACAAGCAGGATTTCAAGAGTATTGTTCAGCTTTATACAGGTATGTTTAAACAGCTTCCACCTGCACATACTGCAGCAAACATACTAAAAATATTTACAGTAATTAGAAATTCAGCTTGATTAAATTTAGATTAATTCCACCGGGATCAGCTGTACCAATCTCGGAAACGAGGAACCGGATTATCAAAATTACCCACTTGATTATACAACACCTGCAGCCATTGCAATAAGACGCCACTCCAAACTCTTTTCAACAGGCTCATTCATTAGCATCATCCACCGTTGTCAATGTGCATGACAAAGTATGCCCTTTATTATTCGAAAGTGCAGACTACTGATATATTATAGGATGCTGATGCTAAAAAATGACGGTAAACTAGTGATAAATGCAGCAGTGGATGCTAGAATGCAAAGGTCTATCACTTAGAATAAGCAGCCAAATCACAAACACTCCATCTTCATAATCCGTCATCCTTACAATGTCAAAGGCCATTATACCGGTTGATAGAGTGGGCAGACTGAATTTAAGCCCTTGACTCAATGAGCATGTTAGTGGCTTCGGCCACCACAAACCTGTTATACCTAATGGCATGTGAGAGCTGAGAACCTGCACCCAATCAAAGGCCTATCACCCACTGATTGGGCCCCCATACGCAGCAGGGCCAGCCATAACATAATCACGACCACGGGAGGAAGAGGTTTGGGTCATTTGAGTGGCAAAACAAACAGCAAATCAAAGCTGGCCTTTTTTCCCCGTCTATTTCGTTTTAATTTGCATCTACAAACAAGCCCTCCATTAGACTCCAGCCGTAATGCCCCACGTAGCAACCGGTAAGACACAGGATTGAGTGTTCTGTGTATTTCTGCCGCAAGATTTCCTGTTCTCGCTGCATTTTCATCTCCCCCAGGGTAATTATGGGATGTTCGGGGCTGCGCCCTTGTCCTCGGGCAAGCTGGTGTCTTGAATTGTTGGGATCACAGGCTTGTGAAGTCATTACGCTCTGATCAATGGTGTTCTCCGAGGGGCTGTGGACACAGTTGTGGTGTGAGCTGTGTGATTAACACCAGCTCATCACAAAGCTCAAAGGACTCAACACACAAATTAACATGAAGGCGAGAGTGGCTGCAACCGTAAATTAAGGCGGGCCGAGGGAAACGCATAAAGAAGTTGTGCTTAATGGTGTTTATGAAAGCAGGCCCACACAGAGAGGGCATCCCAGCAGACCGTAGTCAATAAGCGGTAAACAACACCTACAATAACCAAAAAAACTATAATAGAAAAAGAACCTCTATTATGTATTTCCTGCATTTTTAAGAATCAAACAAGGAAACACTAAAGGCCAAATAATAACAAATCCATTTCTTGTTATGCACTGTATTATGTCTGTTCTTAATATAAAATGTAATATTTTATCATTAATTTTACAATAATTGAAAACCATGGTAAATTACATATACAGTTGAGGTCAAAAGTTTACATACACCTTGCAGAATCTGCATTATGTTAAATATTTTACCAAAATAAGTGGGATCATACAAAATGCATGTTATTGTTTATTTAGTACTGACCTGAATAAGATATTTTAAGATAAAAGACATTTACATATAGTCCTCAAGAGAAAATAATGGTTGAATTTATAAAAATGACCCTTTTTAAAAGGTCTTAACACTGTGTTGTTACTTGAATGATGATCCGCAGTTGTGTGTGTATTTTGTTGTTTTTTTAGTGATAGTTGTTCGTAAGTGTCTTGTTTGTTCTTCAGAAAAATCCTTTAGGTCCCTAGAAATTCTTTGGTTTTCCAGCATCTTTGTGTATTTGAATTCTTTCCAACAATGACTGTATGATTTTGAGATCCATCTTTTCACACTGAGGACAACTGAGGGACTTATATGCAACTATTACAGAAGGTTTAAACGCTCACTGATGCTCCAGAAAGAAAACCATGCATTAAGATGGGGGGGGGGGGGGGGCGGTGAAAA